>NW_027310544.1:0-66564 GCF_047496795.1 Chiloscyllium punctatum
CACCAAGTCCCCGAATTCAGATACTGAGACACCCTGTGCACACCACCATGTCCCCAATCAGATATGAGCACCCTGTGACACCACCCTGTCCTCGATCAGATACTGATTCACCCTGTGACACCACCATGTCCCCGATCAGATACTGAGACACCCTGTGACACCACCATGTCCCGATCAGATACTGAGACACCCTGTGACACCACCATGTCCCCGATCAGATACTGATTCACCCTGTGACACCACCATGTCCTCGATCAGATACTGAGACACCCTGTGACACCACCACTGTCCCCGATCAGATACTGAGACACCCTGTGACACCACCACTGTCCCGATCAGATACTGAGTCACCCTGTGACACCACCATGTCCCCGATCAGATACTGAGACACCCTGTGACACCACCACGTCCCCGATCAGATACTGATACACCCTGTGACACCACCACGTCCCCGATCAGATACTGATTCACCCTGTGACACCACCATGTCCCGATCAGATACTGAGACACCCTGTGACACCACCACGTCCCCGATTAGATACTGAGACACCCTGTGACACCACCACGTCCCCGATTAGATACTGATTCACCCTGTGACACCACCACGTCCCCGATCAGATACTGATTCACCCTGTGACACCACCATGTCCCCGATCAGATACTGAGACACCCTGTGACCCACCACCATGTCCCCGATCAGATACTGAGACACCCTGTGACACCACCATGTCCCCGATCAGATACTGATTCACCCTGTGACACCACCATGTCCCCGATCAGATACTGATTCACCCTGTGACACCACCATGTCCCCGATCAGATACTGATTCACCCTGTGACACCACCATGTCCCCGATCAGATACTGAGACACCCTGTGACACCACCATGTCCCCGATCAGATACTGAGACACCCTGTGACACCACCATGTCCCCGATCAGATACTGAGACACCCTGTGACACCACCATGTCCCCGATCAGATACTGAGACACCCTGTGACACCACCATGTCCCGATCAGATACTGAGACACCCTGTGACACCACCACGTCCCCGATCAGATACTGAGACACCCTGTGACACCACCATGTCCTCGATCAGATACTGATTCACCCTGTGACACCACCATGTCCCCGATCAGATACTGAGACACCCTGTGACACCACCACGTCCCCGATCAGATACTGATTCACCCTGTGACACCACCACGTCCCCGATCAGATACTGAGACACCCTGTGACACCACCATGTCCCCGATCAGATACTGAGACACCCTGTGACACCACCATGTCCCCGATCAGATACTGAGACACCCTGTGACACCACCATGTCCCCGATCAGATACTGAGACACCCTGTGACACCACCATGTCCTCGATCAGATACTGAGACACCCTGTGACACCACCATGTCCCCGATCAGATACTGAGACACCCTGTGACACCACCACGTCCCCCGATCAGATACTGAGACACCCTGTGACACCACCATGTCCCCGATCAGATACTGAGACACCCTGTGACACCACCATGTCCCCGATCAGATACTGAGACACCCTGTGACACCACCATGTCCCCGATCAGATACTGAGACACCCTGTGACACCACCATGTCCCCGATCAGATACTGAGACACCCTGTGACACCACCATGTCCCCGATCAGATACTGAGACACCCTGTGACACCACCATGTCCCCGATCAGATACTGAGACACCCTGTGACACCACCATGTCCCCGATCAGATACTGAGACACCCTGTGACACCACCATGTCCCCGATCAGATACTGAGACACCCTGTGACACCACCATGTCCCCGATCAGATACTGAGACACCCTGTGACACCACCATGTCCCCGATCAGATACTGAGACACCCTGTGACACCACCATGTCCCCGATCAGATACTGAGACACCCTGTGACACCACCACGTCCCCGATCAGATACTGAGACACCCTGTGACACCACCATGTCCTCGATCAGATACTGAGACACCCTGTGACACCACCATGTCCCCGATCAGATACTGAGACACCCTGTGACACCACCATGTCCCCGATCAGATACTGAGACACCCTGTGACACCACCACGTCCCCGATCAGATACTGAGACACCCTGTGACACCACCACGTCCCCGATCAGATACTGATTCACCCTGTGACACCACCATGTCCCCGATCAGATACTGAGACACCCTGTGACACCACCATGTCCCCGATCAGATACTGATTCACCCTGTGACACCACCATGTCCCCGATCAGATACTGAGACACCCTGTGACACCACCATGTCCCCGATCAGATACTGAGACACCCTGTGACACCACCATGTCCTCGATCAGATACTGAGACACCCTGTGACACCACCATGTCCCCGATCAGATACTGAGACACCCTGTGACACCACCATGTCCCCGATCAGATACTGATTCACCCTGTGACACCACCATGTCCCCGATCAGATACTGATTCACCCTGTGACACCACCATGTCCCCGATCAGATACTGATTCACCCTGTGACACCACCATGTCCCCGATCAGATACTGATTCACCCTGTGACACCACCATGTCCTCGATCAGATACTGATTCACCCTGTGACACCACCACGTCCCCGATCAGATACTGAGACACCCTGTGACACCACCATGTCCTCGATCAGATACTGAGACACCCTGTGACACCACCATGTCCCCGATCAGATACTGATTCACCCTGTGACACCACCATGTCCTCGATCAGATACTGATTCACCCTGTGACACCACCACGTCCCCGATCAGATACTGAGACACCCTGTGACACCACCATGTCCCCGATCAGATACTGATTCACCCTGTGACACCACCACGTCCCCGATCAGATACTGAGACACCCTGTGACACCACCATGTCCTCGATCAGATACTGAGACACCCTGTGACACCACCATGTCCTCGATCAGATACTGAGACACCCTGTGACACCACCATGTCCCCGATCAGATACTGATTCACCCTGTGACACCACCACGTCCCCGATCAGATACTGATTCACCCTGTGACACCACCATGTCCCCGATCAGATACTGATTCACCCTGTGACACCACCATGTCCCCGATCAGATACTGATTCACCTGTGACACCACCACGTCCCCGATCAGATACTGATTCACCTGTGACACCACCATGTCCCCGATCAGATACTGAGACAACCCTGTGACACCACCATGTCCCCGATCAGATACTGAGACACCCTGTGACACCACCATGTCCCCGATCAGATACTGAGACACCCTGTGACACCACCATGTCCTCGATCAGATACTGAGACACCCTGTGACACCACCATGTCCCCGATCAGATACTGAGACACCCTGTGACACCACCATGTCCCCGATCAGATACTGAGACACCCTGTGACACCACCATGTCCCCGATCAGATACTGAGACACCCTGTGACACCACCATGTCCCCGATCAGATACTGAGACACCCTGTGACACCACCACGTCCCCGATCAGATACTGATTCACCCTGTGACACCACCACGTCCCCTATCAGATACTGAGACACCCTGTGACACCACCACGTCCCCGATCAGATACTGAGACACCCTGTGACACCACCATGTCCCCGATCAGATACTGAGACACCCTGTGACACCACCACGTCCCCGATCAGATACTGAGACACCCTGTGACACCACCATGTCCTCGATCAGATACTGAGACACCCTGTGACACCACCATGTCCTCGATCAGATACTGAGACACCCTGTGACACCACCATGTCCCCGATCAGATACTGAGACACCCTGTGACACCACCATGTCCCCGATCAGATACTGAGACACCCTGTGACACCACCATGTCCCCGATCAGATACTGAGACACCCTGTGACACCACCATGTCCCCGATCAGATACTGAGACACCCTGTGACACCACCATGTCCCCGATCAGATACTGAGACACCCTGTGACACCACCATGTCCTCGATCAGATACTGAGACACCCTGTGACACCACCATGTCCTCGATCAGATACTGAGACACCCTGTGACACCACCATGTCCCCGATCAGATACTGAGACACCCTGTGACACCACCACGTCCCGATCAGATACTGAGACACCCTGTGACACCACCCATGTCCCCGATCAGATACTGAGACACCCTGTGACACCACCATGTCCCCGATCAGATACTGAGACACCCTGTGACACCACCATGTCCCCGATCAGATACTGAGACACCCTGTGACACCACCATGTCCTCGATCAGATACTGAGACACCCTGTGACACCACCATGTCCCCGATCAGATACTGAGACACCCTGTGACACCACCATGTCCCCGATCAGATACTGAGACACCCTGTGACACCACCATGTCCCCGATCAGATACTGAGACACCCTGTGACACCACCATGTCCTCGATCAGATACTGAGACACCCTGTGACACCACCATGTCCCCGATCAGATACTGAGACACCCTGTGACACCACCATGTCCTCGATCAGATACTGAGACACCCTGTGACACCACCATGTCCTCGATCAGATACTGATTCACCCTGTGACACCACCATGTCCCCGATCAGATACTGAGACACCCTGTGACACCACCACGTCCCCGATCAGATACTGAGACACCCTGTGACACCACCATGTCCCCGATCAGATACTGAGACACCCTGTGACACCACCATGTCCCCGATCAGATACTGATTCACCCTGTGACACCACCATGTCCCCGATCAGATACTGAGACACCCTGTGACACCACCATGTCCCCGATCAGATACTGAGACACCCTGTGACACCACCATGTCCCCGATCAGATACTGATTCACCCTGTGACACCACCATGTCCCCGATCAGATACTGAGACACCCTGTGACACCACCATGTCCCCGATCAGATACTGAGACACCCTGTGACACCACCATGTCCCCGATCAGATACTGAGACACCCTGTGACACCACCACGTCCCCGATCAGATACTGAGACACCCTGTGACACCACCATGTCCCCGATCAGATACTGAGACACCCTGTGACACCACCATGTCCTCGATCAGATACTGAGACACCCTGTGACACCACCATGTCCCCGATCAGATACTGAGACACCCTGTGACACCACCATGTCCCCGATCAGATACTGAGACACCCTGTGACACCACCATGTCCCCGATCAGATACTGAGACACCCTGTGACACCACCATGTCCCCGATCAGATACTGATTCACCCTGTGACACCACCACGTCCCCGATCAGATACTGATTCACCCTGTGACACCACCATGTCCCCGATCAGATACTGAGACACCCTGTGACACCACCATGTCCTCGATCAGATACTGAGACACCCTGTGACACCACCATGTCCTCGATCAGATACTGATTCACCCTGTGACACCACCATGTCCCCGATCAGATACTGAGACACCCTGTGACACCACCATGTCCCCGATCAGATACTGAGACACCCTGTGACACCACCATGTCCCCGATCAGATACTGATTCACCCTGTGACACCACCATGTCCCCGATCAGATACTGAGACACCCTGTGACACCACCATGTCCCCGATCAGATACTGATTCACCCTGTGACACCACCATGTCTCGATCAGATACTGATTCACCCTGTGACACCACCATGTCCCCGATCAGATACTGATTCACCCTGTGACACCACCACGTCCCCGATCAGATACTGAGACACCCTGTGACACCACCATGTCCCCGATCAGATACTGAGACACCCTGTGACACCACCATGTCCCCGATCAGATACTGAGACACCCTGTGACACCACCATGTCCTCGATCAGATACTGAGACACCCTGTGACACCACCATGTCCTCGATCAGATACTGATTCACCCTGTGACACCACCATGTCCCCGATCAGATACTGAGACACCCTGTGACACCACCACGTCCCCGATCAGATACTGATTCACCCTGTGACACCACCATGTCCCCGATCAGATACTGAGACACCCTGTGACACCACCATGTCCCCGATCAGATACTGATTCACCCTGTGACACCACCATGTCCCCGATCAGATACTGAGACACCCTGTGACACCACCATGTCCCCGATCAGATACTGAGACACCCTGTGACACCACCATGTCCCCGATCAGATACTGATTCACCCTGTGACACCACCATGTCCCCGATCAGATACTGAGACACCCTGTGACACCACCATGTCCCGATCAGATACTGAGACACCCTGTGACACCACCACGTCCCCGATCAGATACTGAGACACCCTGTGACACCACCATGTCCCCGATCAGATACTGAGACACCCTGTGACACCACCACGTCCCCGATCAGATACTGAGACACCCTGTGACACCACCATGTCCCCGATCAGATACTGATTCACCCTGTGACACCACCATGTCCTCGATCAGATACTGAGACACCCTGTGACACCACCACGTCCTCGATCAGATACTGAGACACCCTGTGACACCACCATGTCCTCGATCAGATACTGAGACACCCTGTGACACCACCATGTCCCCGATCAGATACTGAGACACCCTGTGACACCACCATGTCCCGATCAGATACTGAGACACCCTGTGACACCACCATGTCCCCGATCAGATACTGAGACACCCTGTGACACCACCATGTCCCCGATCAGATACTGAGACACCCTGTGACACCACCATGTCCCCGATCAGATACTGAGACACCCTGTGACACCACCACGTCCCCGATCAGATACTGATTCACCCTGTGACACCACCATGTCCCCGATCAGATACTGAGACACCCTGTGACACCACCATGTCCCCGATCAGATACTGATTCACCCTGTGACACCACCATGTCCCCGATCAGATACTGAGACACCCTGTGACACCACCATGTCCCCGATCAGATACTGAGACACCCTGTGACACCACCACGTCCCCGATCAGATACTGAGACACCCTGTGACACCACCATGTCCTCGATCAGATACTGAGACACCCTGTGACACCACCATGTCCCCGATCAGATACTGAGACACCCTGTGACACCACCATGTCCCCGATCAGATACTGAGACACCCTGTGACACCACCACGTCCCCGATCAGATACTGAGACACCTGTGACACCACCATGTCCTCGATCAGATACTGAGACACCCTGTGACACCACCATGTCCCCGATCAGATACTGAGACACCCTGTGACACCACCATGTCCCCGATCAGATACTGATTCACCCTGTGACACCACCACGTCCCCGATCAGATACTGAGACACCCTGTGACACCACCATGTCCCCGATCAGATACTGAGACACCCTGTGACACCACCATGTCCCCGATCAGATACTGATTCACCCTGTGACACCACCATGTCCCCGATCAGATACTGAGACACCCTGTGACACCACCACGTCCCCGATCAGATACTGAGACACCCTGTGACACCACCATGTCCTCGATCAGATACTGATTCACCCTGTGACACCACCATGTCCCCGATCAGATACTGAGACACCCTGTGACACCACCATGTCCCCGATCAGATACTGAGACACCCTGTGACACCACCACGTCCCCGATCAGATACTGAGACACCCTGTGACACCACCACGTCCCCGATCAGATACTGAGACACCCTGTGACACCACCATGTCCTCGATCAGATACTGAGACACCCTGTGACACCACCATGTCCCCGATCAGATACTGAGACACCCTGTGACACCACCACGTCCCCGATCAGATACTGAGACACCCTGTGACACCACCACGTCCCCGATCAGATACTGATTCACCCTGTGACACCACCATGTCCCCGATCAGATACTGATTCACCCTGTGACACCACCATGTCCCCGATCAGATACTGAGACACCCTGTGACACCACCATGTCCCCGATCAGATACTGAGACACCCTGTGACACCACCATGTCCCCGATCAGATACTGATTCACCCTGTGACACCACCACGTCCCCGATCAGATACTGAGACACCCTGTGACACCACCATGTCCTCGATCAGATACTGAGACACCCTGTGACACCACCACGTCCCCGATCAGATACTGAGACAACCCTGTGACACCACCATGTCCTCGATCAGATACTGAGACACCCTGTGACACCACCATGTCCCCGATCAGATACTGAGACACCCTGTGACACCACCATGTCCCCGATCAGATACTGAGACACCCTGTGACACCACCATGTCCCCGATCAGATACTGATTCACCCTGTGACACCACCACGTCCCCGATCAGATACTGAGACACCCTGTGACACCACCATGTCCTCGATCAGATACTGAGACACCCTGTGACACCACCACGTCCCCGATCAGATACTGAGACACCCTGTGACACCACCATGTCCTCGATCAGATACTGAGACACCCTGTGACACCACCATGTCCCCGATCAGATACTGAGACACCCTGTGACACCACCATGTCCCCGATCAGATACTGAGACACCCTGTGACACCACCATGTCCCCGATCAGATACTGAGACACCCTGTGACACCACCATGTCCCCGATCAGATACTGAGACACCCTGTGACACCACCATGTCCCCGATCAGATACTGAGACACCCTGTGACACCACCATGTCCCCGATCAGATACTGAGACACCCTGTGACACCACCACGTCCCGATCAGATACTGAGACACCCTGTGACACCACCATGTCCTCGATCAGATACTGAGACACCCTGTGACACCACCATGTCCCCGATCAGATACTGAGACACCCTGTGACCCACCATGTCCCCGATCAGATACTGAGACACCCTGTGACACCACCATGTCCCCGATCAGATACTGAGACACCCTGTGACACCACCATGTCCCGATCAGATACTGAGACACCCTGTGACACCACCATGTCCCGATCAGATACTGAGACACCCTGTGACACCACCATGTCCCCGATCAGATACTGAGACACCCTGTGACACCACCACGTCCCCGATCAGATACTGATTCACCCTGTGACACCACCACGTCCCCGATCAGATACTGAGACACCCTGTGACACCACCATGTCCCCGATCAGATACTGAGACACCCTGTGACACCACCATGTCCCCGATCAGATACTGAGACACCCTGTGACACCACCACGTCCCCGATCAGATACTGATTCACCCTGTGACACCACCATGTCCTCGATCAGATACTGAGACACCCTGTGACACCACCATGTCCTCGATCAGATACTGAGACACCCTGTGACACCACCATGTCCTCGATCAGATACTGATTCACCCTGTGACACCACCATGTCCTCGATCAGATACTGAGACACCCTGTGACACCACCATGTCCTCGATCAGATACTGAGACACCCTGTGACACCACCATGTCCTCGATCAGATACTGATTCACCCTGTGACACCACCATGTCCCCGATCAGATACTGATTCACCCTGTGACACCACCATGTCCTCGATCAGATACTGAGACACCCTGTGACACCACCATGTCCTCGATCAGATACTGAGACACCCTGTGACACCACCATGTCCTCGATCAGATACTGAGACACCCTGTGACACCACCATGTCCCCGATCAGATACTGATTCACCCTGTGACACCACCATGTCCTCGATCAGATACTGAGACACCCTGTGACACCACCATGTCCCCGATCAGATACTGAGACACCCTGTGACACCACCATGTCCTCGATCAGATACTGAGACACCCTGTGACACCACCACGTCCCCGATCAGATACTGAGACACCCTGTGACACCACCATGTCCCCGATCAGATACTGAGACACCCTGTGACACCACCATGTCCTCGATCAGATACTGAGACACCCTGTGACACCACCATGTCCCCGATCAGATACTGAGACACCCTGTGACACCACCATGTCCCCGATCAGATACTGAGACACCCTGTGACACCACCATGTCCCCGATCAGATACTGATTCACCCTGTGACACCACCATGTCCCCGATCAGATACTGATTCACCCTGTGACACCACCATGTCCCCGATCAGATACTGAGACACCCTGTGACACCACCATGTCCTCGATCAGATACTGATTCACCCTGTGACACCACCATGTCCCCGATCAGATACTGAGACACCCTGTGACACCACCATGTCCTCGATCAGATACTGAGACACCCTGTGACACCACCATGTCCCCGATCAGATACTGAGACACCCTGTGACACCACCATGTCCCCGATCAGATACTGAGACACCCTGTGACACCACCATGTCCCCGATCAGATACTGATTCACCCTGTGACACCACCATGTCCCCGATCAGATACTGATTCACCCTGTGACACCACCACGTCCCCGATCAGATACTGAGACACCCTGTGACACCACCATGTCCCCGATCAGATACTGAGACACCCTGTGACACCACCATGTCCTCGATCAGATACTGAGACACCCTGTGACACCACCATGTCCCCGATCAGATACTGAGACACCCTGTGACACCACCATGTCCCCGATCAGATACTGAGACACCCTGTGACACCACCATGTCCCCGATCAGATACTGATTCACCCTGTGACACCACCACGTCCCCGATCAGATACTGAGACACCCTGTGACACCACCATGTCCTCGATCAGATACTGAGACACCCTGTGACACCACCATGTCCCCGATCAGATACTGAGACACCCTGTGACACCACCATGTCCCCGATCAGATACTGAGACACCCTGTGACACCACCATGTCCCCGATCAGATACTGAGACACCCTGTGACACCACCATGTCCCCGATCAGATACTGATTCACCCTGTGACACCACCACGTCCCCGATCAGATACTGAGACACCCTGTGACACCACCATGTCCCCGATCAGATACTGAGACACCCTGTGACACCACCATGTCCCCGATCAGATACTGAGACACCCTGTGACACCACCACTACCTCGATCAGATACTGAGAACCCCGATACCCCACAGGAGATACTAAGACACCGTGTGTTGCGAGACAGTGTGTCAATGCTGTCAGTTTAAGAGGTTATTTTGTCCTGGTTTTGGTTTTGTAGAGAGGTTGTAAGACAGAGGTACCAAGGTGACTATCAGACCACTTGCATAAATAACTTGAGGCACCTTGGTTTATTTTGTATTTAAAACAGGCCAAATAGGTGTGGCCACTTCTCACAGATCAGAATATCTGAGTAACGTAAGAAGAGTGGGTTCTCAAAAGAGCTGGAACCTTCAGTAAATGTCTCCTATCTGCTAATTTCTCTGAGTTTTCTCTTTATTTTCTTTCCTCCTGGATTGGAGAACTGTATGTGAGAAGCTGTATCTGAATTTGCCTTTTTGCCAAGGGGTGTATTTATGGGATGCTGGAACAGTTAATTCCTAATAGGTACCATATCAATTATTCCGTTAAGTTTTCCAACAGTCAAGTTGTTCTCGCTTCCTTTCTTTCATTTGTGTTTTAAGGCTGCGGGAAGCCTGCAGCCTTTTTCCTGTCTGGGAGCAGTGGGAGACAGTGTGGAGGTGACGTGGAGACCAGGAGGATGCCGGGAAGGTAAGGACCCAGTATATATTTGGGCAGCGGCTAAACCTGAGATACTACACGTGTCGTATCTCCCTCCCTGCTCCAACCAGAAGAAAAAGATTCTGTAAGGTAAAGTTTTTTATTTTTCTCTTTCTTTTCTTTCATATATTTAAGTACATTGTTTAATTAGTTGATATAAAGCTAAGGCTTACAATGGCAGAGGACATCAGACTGGTGGCACGTGCCTCTTGCTTGATGTGGGAGCTCAGGGATATGGCTGACGTTCCTGACTCTTACACTAGCAAGATGTCTGTCCAGCTGCAGCTCTTGTTAGTCTGCATGACGGCTCTGGAGCTGCGGATGGACTCACTGTGGAGCATTCGCGATGCTGAGAGGTCATGGATAGCACGTTTAGTGAATTGGTCACACCGCAGGTTAGAATTACTGAAGGAGACAGTGAATGGGTGACCAAAAGGCAGGAAAAGAGTAGGAAGGCAGTGCAGGTATCCTCTGCGGTTATCTCCCTCCAAAACAGGTATACTGTTTTAGATACTGTTAGGGCAGATGGCTCACCAGGGATGAGCAGCAGTTGCCAAGATCATGGCACCATGGTGGGCACTGCTGTTCAGAAGGGTGGGAAAAAGACTCGTAGGGCCATAGGCATTGGGGATTCTATTGTAAGGGGAGTAGGTCGGCTGTTCTATGGCCAATAACGGGACTCCCGGATGGTATGTTGCCTCCCAGGCGCTCAGGTCAGGAATGTCACCGATCGGATGCAGAGCATTCTAAAAGGGGAGGGTGAACAGCCAGTTGTCTTGGTGCATATAGGCACCAGCGATATAAGTAAAACATGAGATGAGGTCCTGAAAGCAGAAATCAGGAAGCTGGGAGAGAAGTTAAAAAGGAAGACCTCAAAAGGTGATGATCTCTGGATTACTACCGGTGCCATGTGCTAGCCAGCGTAGAAATGAAAAAAATGGGCAGGATGAACACGTGGCTTGAGAGATGGTGTAGGAGGGAGGGGTTCAGATTTGTTGGACATTGGGACCAGTTCTGGGGAAGGTGGGACTATTATAAAATGGACAGTCTACACCTGAAGCAGACTAGAACCAATGTCCTTGGGGGAGTTTTTGCTACTGCTGTTGGGGAGGTTTTAAACTAGTGTAGCAGGGGGCTGGGAACCAGAAGAGAAGACAAGTAGACAGTGAGATGGAAACTGGAGACTGTAGGGATCATGAAGATAGCAATAATAAGGGGAAGAGTAGGCAAAGAGTAGATGAATGCAAAAGAACTGGTGGCTTGAAGTGAATATACTTTAATGCAAGTAGTATAGTGGGTAAGGCTTAAGGCTTGGATTGGTGCCTGGGAGTATGACGTCATTGCAATCACAGAGACTTGGTTGAAGGAAGGGCATGATTGGCAACTAAATGTTCCTGGATATAGACGCTTCAGACAGGACAGGGAAGGAAGTAAAAAGGGGGGGTCGGAGTTGCACCATAGTTAGGGATGATATCACGGCTGTGCTAAAGGAGGACACTACGGAGAGCTTGAGTAGTGAGGCATTATGGGTGGAGCTGAGAAGAAAGAAGGGTGCAGTTACATTGTTGGGGCTGTATTACAGGCTTCCCAACAGTAAACGTGAGGTAGAAGAACAAATAGGTAAACAGATTCTGGAAAGATGTAGAGGCAACAGCGTGGTGGTGATGGGAGATTTTAACTTTCCCAACATTGACTGGGATATACTTAGTGTCAGAGGTCTGGAAGGGGTAGAATTTGTAAGAAGCATCCAGGAGAGTTTTCTAGAGCAGTATGTCAATAGTCTGACAAGGGAAGGGGCCATATTGGACCTGGTGTTGGGGAATGAGCCAGGCCAGGTGGTAGAAGTTGCGGTGGGGGATTTCTTTGGAAACAGTAACCACAATTTTGTAAGTTTTAGAATACTCGTAGTCAAAGATGAGAGTGGTCCTAAGGGAAGAGTATTAAACTGGGCCAAGGCCAATTATATCAAAATTAGGCAGGAGTTGAGAAATGTGGATTGGGGGCAGCTATTTGAAGGGAAGTCCAAATTTGATATGTGGGAGGCTTTCAAAGATAGGTTAAAGATACTGCAGGATAGGCATGTCCCGTTGAAAGTAAAAGATAGGAAAGGCAAGATTTATGAACCATGGATGACAGGAGAAATTGTATGACTAGCCAAGAGGAAAAGGGAAGTGTACGTAAGGTCCAGGCAGCTAAGGACAGAATGCACCCTGGAGGAATATCGGAAAAGTAGGACCAGTCTTAAGCGAGGAATAATGCGGGCTAAAAGGGGTCATGAAATAGCTTTAGGGAGCAGAATTAAGAAGAATCCCAAAGCCTTTTATTCTTATGTAAGAAGCAAACGGGTAACTAGAGAAAGGATTGGTCCACTAAAGGATAAGGAAGGAAGGCTGTGTGTCGAACCTAAGCGAATGGGTGAGATTCTGAATGATTACTTTGCATCAGTGTTCACTGAGGAGAGGGACATGATGAATGCTGAGATTAGAGACAGGAGTTTTATTAGTCTGGATCACCTTGACATAAGTGAGGAAGATGTGTTGGGTAGGCCAGAGTTTATGAAGGTTGACAAATCCCCAGGACCAGATGGGATCTAACCCAGGTTGCTGAGGGAGGCGAGAGAGGAAATAGCTAGGGCCATGACAGATATCTTTGTAGCATCCTTAAACACAGGTGAGATACTGGAGGACTGGAGGGTTGCTTATGTCGTCCCCCTGTACAAGAAGGGTCAGTGGTGGGAAAGTTGCTGGAGAAGGTGTAGAGGGATAAAATCTATTTATATTTGGAAAAGAATGGGCTTATCAGTGATAGGCAATATAGTATAGGGGAGATCATGCCGTACCAATTTAATAGAGTTCTTTGAGGAAGTGACCAAGTTGATAGATGAAGGAAGGGCTGTAGATGTCATATACTTGGATTTTAGTAAGACATTTGATAAGGCTCCCCATGGTACACTAATGGAGAAAGTGAAGTCACATGGTGTGCAGGGTGCTCTAGCTAGATGGATAAAGAACTGGTTGAGCAACATGAGACAGAGAGTAGTAGTTGAAGGGAGTTTCTCAAAATGGAGAAAGGTGACCATTCCACAGGGATCAGTGCTGGGGCCACTGTTGTTTGTGATATACATAAATGATCTGGAAGAGGGCATTGTTGGTATGATCAGATGACACAAAGTTTGCAGATGACACGAAGATTGGCGGAGTAGCAGAAAGCAAAAGGGAACTGTCAAAGAATACAGGAGAATATAGTTAGACTGGAGAGTTGGGCAGAGAAGTGGCAGATGGAGTTCAATCCAGACAAGTGTGAGGTGATGCATTTAGGCAAGACTAATTCTAGAGCGAATTATACAATGAATGGAAGAGCCTTGGGAAAAGTTGATGAGCAGACAGATCTGGGTGTGCAGGTCCATTGTACCCTGAAGGTTGCTGCACAGGTGGATAGAGTGGTCAAGAAGGCATATGGTATACTTGCCTTCATCAGATGGGGTATTGAGTATAAGAGCTGGCAGGTCATGTTAAAATTATACATGATATTGGTTTGGCCGCATTTAGAATACTGTGTACAGTTCTGGTCACCATATTACCAAAAGGATGTGGACGCTTTGGAGAGGGTGCAGAGAAGGTTTACGAGGATGTTGCCTGGTATGGAAGGTGCTAGCTATGGAGAGAGGTTGAGTAGTTTAGGTTTATTTTCATTAGAAAAAACAAAATTGAAGGGGGATCTGATTGAGGTTTACAAAATCATGAAGGGTATAGACAGGGTAGATAGATATAAACTTTTTCCCTGGGTGAAAGATTCAATAACGAGAGGTCATGTTTTCAAGGTGAGAGGTGGAAAGTTTAAGGGGGACACATACGGCAAGTACTTTACACAGAGGGAGGTGGGTGTCTGGAATGCGTTGCCAGCAAAGGTAATAGAGGCAGGCATGGTAGATTCACTTAAGATGTGTCTGGACAGATGCATGACTAGGTGGGGAGCAGAGGGGTACAGATGCTTAGGAAGTGGGCGATAGGTTTAGACAGTGGATTTGGATCGGCTCAGGCTTGGAGGGCCGAAGGGCCTGTTCCTGGGCTGTAAATTTTCTTTGTTCTTTTTAATGATAGTGCTTAAATTAATTGTGTTTTGCTTAATGTTGAGTAGTTTGACCAGTCACGTTGTATCTGCAACACGGCACTTCACACCTTCTTTTAAAATCAGAAAAAGTTAGGGTCTCGGGTCTCGGCTACCTTCATAAAAGATTCACTCTGCAATTCTCCACAGCAGATATTGATTCACCTTGTGATATCCCACAGCAGATACTGAGACACCCTGTTACTGTATACCCAAGTCCAGATACTGATTCAACTTCACAGTGCTGCCTTTGAATATCGTCTATGATATGAACTATGTATCAGACTTGTAGCTCTCTCTCTCCTACACCTAAAAATCCAATTTAAAAAGACTTGTTTTTATGTGGCCCCTTGCATAACTTCAGTTGAAAAGTGTGGCATTGGAAAAGCACAGCAGGTCATGCAGCATCCCAGGAGCAGGAGAGTCAACATTTCGGTCATAAGCCTTTCATTAATTGGGAGTGAGGTTAGGGTGGGGTGGGGGGGGGGGGGGGGGGGGGAGTGAGGGTGGCGTAGCTAGGAAGGTGATAGGTAGATGGGGGTGATTGTGATAGGTCGGTGGGGAGGGTGGAGTGGATAGGTGGGAAGGACGATGGACAGGTAGGACAGGTCAAGAGGGCAGTGCTGACTTGGAGGGTTGGATCTGCCTATCACCCTCCTAGCTACCTCCCCCGCAGCCCCCCCCCCACCTTCCTATTTACCTCTCAGCCCCCTCCCCTACCCCCTCACATTTTGGCTTATGCCCAAAACGCCGACTCTCCTGCTCCTTGGATGCTGCCAGAGCTGCTGTGCTTTTCCAGTGCTACACGTTTTGACTCTAACTCTCCAGCCTCACTTTCTCCTTTCATAACTTCAGTTGATTCCATGTGCCTCATTGTGAATACATCATTTTTGAAGTCTGATAGCTGTTTCATAGTTTCTTCCACTGGGATGAAATCCTTAAGAGTCCAGGTAAAGTAGTTTTGATCTCTGGGAGTGGCTAATTTCTGGGGGTTCCACTATCTACTACATTCTTAATGGAGTGTCTGCATTTTCAAGTGTTTACATTTCTTCAGACTTGACATACTCCACGTACCTAGAACACAGCAAACACTGGGACAATGCTCCCAAGCTCTGGTGATAGTGATGGCAAGCTGTCGGATAGGCTTCACACTACTGCTTCCCCTACAGTAGAGGTACATACAGGGAGCTCTGTAGTACTCACCAGTGCAGTAGCTGCTGCCTGCTTGGATTCCCGTGTCAAATGGGAGAGAACACTTTCAACTTTCCCCAGCTCTTCCAGGCTGATATAATCTGGGTCTGTTCAAGAAAAAAAAACGCAGGGACATTCAGTTATACATATACCCTTAAATAAACCAGCTGTAAGGCGATTTAACAAGAGAAACTTAGAAAGTAGCTTGAACCTTCCAAAATTCTTATTTTCAGGTGGTTTCCGTGGCTGACCATCAACAGTTCTGGTAATGGATAGGATGAGGTCTGGGACAGAAGGGGTAATGGACAGTGTGGTCTGGCACAGAACAGGTAATGGACAGGGGTGAGATCGGACACACAGTGGGTAATGGACGGGATGAGGTCTAGCACAGAGTGCATAGTGGACAGTGTGTTGTGACTGAGTTTTATGGTCAGAGTGATGTCTGGGACAGAATGAGTTATGGACAGTGAAGCAATGGCTAATATGAGGAAAAAGTAACACACGTGCTTTTTACATATCACCTTCCAGAGCTTAAAGTTATCTCAAGGAGCTTCAGGATCAGTGAATTATCATCCTGTGATAGGAAACCTGGCCTCATATCAGTGCTCAGCAAGATCCCAAAAACAGCAATTGGATAAAGACCAGATCAACAATCATATTAGCTGAGGGATTAATGAGATGTGTATGATACTGGAGGAACTCATCTGCTATTTCTTTTTCACCCATTCAACAATGTAGACAGGGCCTCAGCTTAATTTCTCAACCAGATATAGCACCTCCAATGGGGCAACGTTCCCTCAACAATTATGAAACGTTTCAGCCTGGATGACATATGAGAATGTTTGGTGTGGAGCATGGACTCAGGCAAGAATGCTACCACTAAGCCCAGGTTGACAGAAACAGTATTTGAGGAACATCGTCACTCCTGAAGAGTTTCTGCAGCAAATGAGCTTAGAAGTTCCGATGAGGAACTGGAGACTTGAAATACTAACTGTATTTCCCTCTCTACAGACGCTGCCAGATCTGCTGGGTTTCTCCAGCGATTTCTATTTGATTTCAGATCTCCAGCATCCTCAGTGTGTTGCTTTTACATTGAAAGTAAACTGAGTTACTGGGCTGAGCTTCAGCTGAACTGGATCTTGTCCTGAATTACATAATTGCACAGACAATCCTGAAATAGTAGTCGGTAAGCAGGAAATCCCTGACTGTCCCTCTTCCTATAGCTGGGGACTGAGTAAGTGCTAGCATCCTCCCACTTCAATGAAGGTGCTCAGCACAGATTTGAAATTTTTCCTGTGAACGTTCCTGTTTTGCACTCTTTAGCAATGCACTAATAAGACATTTCCTCACTGCTCAGTAACTGGCAATTAGTGTAGTGAAACACCACTTCAGATCAGCTCCCCTGATCAGCAATCTCACAACAGCACACTCCCACAAGTTCATTTTTAGTTTGCATTCTATGCAAGCTGCTGAGCAACTGCAATAAGATTCAAAAGTCAACTCAGCTAAGACTGGCAAAATTCTCCCATGAATTGAGACACAGAGGGCTGATGTCAAAGGATATTAATGATAAGTTGCCTGCTGCTGTGAACTCTCCCTGATATATTTCCCTTTTGTCAAGTCTACTTTGTTCAATGTGAATGTATTTTTAAATAAATATTATGGGTTAGAGGTCGGAAATCCTACAGCAAGTGATTCAACTCCTGACTCCCCAGAGTGTGCCCACCATCTGCCAGGCATAAGTCAGGAGTGTGATGGATTACTCTCCATTGACCTGGATGAGTGCAGCCCCAACAACACACTATCCAGAACAAAACGGTCTGCTTGATTGATACTTACAAATGTAAACATTCACTCCCTCCAGCACTGTGCACAATAAACAGAAGTGTGTACTGTCCACAACAACCCATCAAGGCTCCTTTGACAGCACCTTCCAAATCTGGGACCTCTACAGTCTAGAAAGTCAAAGGCAGTAGATACATGGGAGCATCACCACTTGCAGATTCCCCATCAAGCCACTCACCATCCTGACTTGAAACTACGTTGTCATTCCTTCATTGTCGCTAGGTCAAAATCCTGGAACTCCCTTGTGAATAACATTATGGGTTGACGTGCAGCTATTCAAAAAGACGGCTCACCACCGCCTTCTGAAGAGGGATGGGCAATAAATGCTGGCCAATTTAGTGGGATCCACATGCCACGAACAATTTTTAAAAAATGAGTTGTATTGTCTTCTCCTGGCGTTGTGTGATCTCCCTTCCTTTTCTTCCTGCCTTGATATTAGACACTCCCCAGCTTGCCTCTGTTCCCTTTTTCTTGTCAAACTATACTCCTTGCCTTTTTTCATCTGATCGTGTCACCATCTCATCCCTTTACATTTTCTCCCTTTCTTTAGAAATAAGCTGTTCAATTTCTCATCTGCTCCTTCCTGTTGTGAGCATTCAATTCATTAGGTTGTGTGCTTTTCTGTTCTATAATGATAACAATCATTGCCAATGGAATTGAGAGTGTGTCATGAACTGCTGAGGTAGCTAGGTTTCAAACTGCAGTGGGGAGATAATGGAGTCATACTGTTCTCATAATCACCTGGAAACTCCTGTAGTAGCAGGTCAGACCATTAAACAGTGGCAATTGATGGAAATGCGGAGGGAAATGCAATTTCACAGAAAGATAACCCCCTGTACCCCCCATTACAGGAGGACAGAAGGGAGAATTGAGGAGGTAAAGCCCAAACATTTGTGAAATACATCCCCAGTCTGTTTGCCATTATCCTTTGATGGCAGACAGTAAGACACAGTGTGCCTTGCGCCTTGGAGAGGCAAGAATTCTCCTTAACATTTTGAAATTAGGCTGTCACAATGCAATTTCAACTTATATTGAATGGTTGCTGACCAGGTTTCAAAGAGCTCAGGCAACCCAAAAGGTTTGTGCTATCTACAAGGCAGCCTTCAACCTCCCTAGCTGATTGCAGTCAGTCTTTTCCCCATACCATAATCATTGATCTCTGCAAGAGCCAACCTCAGATACCAACCTTGGCCCTAAACCTCAACACCTGCCTCTAACGTGTGATCACCCCTCCCCAGTCTTCATCCCAGGCCCTGAAAGCTGTCTCTGCAGTCCTCGATCTTCACCTCCACTCCGCTCTCCCACATGCCCTGTTGGCTCACTCTGCTGCTCCAACACCTGCCTAAATACACACAGTTGTGCCTGCAGCCCACAATTACCTCTACTCCCTTCCCATCCTTAGCACTGATCTCTAATCCGCAATCATAACTAATTCCTCCACCCCTCAAGCTTGTCTCCTGCCAGACTAATGGCTGCAAACTCCTGAGGCAGTCAGTTCTACTGGCTGCTTTGCAAAAGTGCAAATAAAACATCTCTGGTGAGGTCCCAGCATTGATTTGCCAGGAATACTGCAATCCCATCTTTGTCAAATTTACCCAATGCCCCTCTCTCCAGCAAATATCTGAGCCATTCACTCAGTTTCTCCCTCCACAAATGCTGACAGCAGTTCTGTTTTCCTTTTATCACCTAAAACAAGTTGATCTGGTTATCTGTCTCCTTGCTGGAATGTTACTGTGTGCAAATTATGTATTGCCTTTCCTAGGAGAAAGTGAGGATTGCAGAGGCTGGAGAGTCAGAGTCATCCTGATGATGACATTCCTGATAATGACATTCCTGATAATGGTGTGGGATATAGGTAAATTAATGTTACTTCTGCAATTCTGCAATTCCATCTTACAAAGTAAAATGAACTCACACCAGTGTGTAATTGTTTTAGCCAAGAGCTGAGTCAACAAGAATGGAAAAGATGTGGAGGAAATATATAATTGTTTTTGTATTAGCTAAAACTGTATGTCAGAAGGTAGACATTATGGGCAAGTAGATAAGATGTTGTGAGGGGATGAAGTTAAGCTAGATACGCCTGTACAAACAGTAGATATAAACATGTGCTTCCCACTTTTACAAAAACACAGGAACAAACCCCAATTAAAAGGGTCATAGGGATCAGAACGGCCTCGGGAAAGGCACAGATGAAGGGGGTAGATAATGATGAAGAAAGAATATGCCTAACAATGACCTACAGCAGGATGAGGTCAAACAGCCTTGTGAGGCCAGGAATAAGTATTTTGTCACAGACAAGGCCGGATAAGGCAAGAGATAAACAGGGGTAATGGGGGCCGGTCTTAGGGAAGTGGACGATGTAAACAGGGGAGGGAGCAGTGTAAAACAATAGAAATCAAATCATATAAATGTTGTGTATGAATTGAATTTGGTGTGTATGTCCCTTGCCTTGTAGACAGTGGATATCACACCCACTTGCAAGTGTAAAATAAATGGCACTACTGATTCAGATCTTGTCTCGGACTGAAATTATTGAAGTGAGTGGGCTTTGTTTCTCTTTGCTTATGCCCAAAATTTCGACCCTCCTGCTCCTCGGGTGCTGCCTGAGCTGCTGTGCTTTTCCAGTGCCCCACTCCTTTGCCTTTCCTACATCAACAATAGTAACCTCACAGCAGGCTTTAATTGATGTTAAGTGTTTTGGGACATTGTGTGGCTGTGGAAGGTGTTATGTAAGTTCACTTCTGTTAAACACAAGTGAACCGGAGCTGGGCTTTTATGCTCTAGATTTTAGAAGAATGGGTATCTTGCAACATTTTTACATGATAAGGCAGGAACAGTGCTTCCCCTGGCTAGGAGCACAGCAGAGCAGGCTCAAGGGACTGAATGGCCTCCTCCTGTGCATATGCTCCTGATCCTGGGAACCAGAATGAGATAAAATACCTCTGGAAAACCTGCCCCCATTTGGCCCTCTGAAAGTATTGAACCCCACTCAGACAGTAAGTACAGTATTGTGCTAAATTTAAGATTGATGAGAAGAAATAATAGACTCAGAAAAAGCTGTGGCTGAGTCCTACTCTTCCACAGGCAGGTTGTGCTTATCTTCAATGCGACCAGATAATAACTTTTCACATAGAACTGCTACGTCAAAGATCCTCAAGTTGCTCTGGCCAATTGTGTATTTTCTGCAGCTGATTACACTAACATCATGGTCTTAGTGAAGTCATTGCTGAGGCTGGACACATACCCCTCACTGAAGCTTCTTCCCCTGATGATTCCTTCCACATGGCTCTCCTCAAACCATCACGGTGACAGTGTAACGTTAACAACAAACCAAACCTTCACCGGTCTCCCTACTCCTCTATGACAACACCAAACCAACCCTTCGCCTGCCCCCCTACTCCTCTTGATATCCCAACACCAAACCAAACCTTCGCACGTCCATCTCCTCTGGTATCCCAACAAACCTAACCTTTGCCTGTCCCCATCTCCTCTGATATCCCAACACCAAACCAAACCTTTGCCTGTCCCCTTACTCCTCTGATATCCCAACACCAAACCAAACCTTTGCCTGTCCCCCATCTCCTCTGATATCCCAACACCAAACCAAATTTTCACCTGTGCCCCACCTCCTCTGATATCCCAATATCAAACCAAACCTTCACCTGTTCCCCGACTCCTGATATCCCAACACTAAACCAAATCTTCGCCTGTCCCCTTACTCCTCTGATATCCCAACACCAAATCAAACCTTCGCCTGTGCCCCATCTCCTCTGATATCCCAACACTAAACCAAATCTTCGCCTGTCCCCTTACTCCTCTGATATCCCAACACCAAATCAAACCTTCGCCTGTGCCCCATCTCCTCTGATATCCCAACACTAAACCAAATCTTCGCCTGTCCCCTTACTCCTCTGATACCCCAACACCAAACCAAACCATTGCCTGTTTCCCTACCCCTCTGATATCCCCACACCAAAACAAACCTTCGCCTGTGCCATATCTCCTCTGATATCCCAACACTAAACCAAACCTTCGCCTGTCCAAATTCTCTGATATCCCAACACCAAACCAAACCAAACCTTCGCCTGTCCAACTTCTCTGATATCCCAACACCAAACCAAATCTTCACCTGTGACCCATCTCCTCTGGTATCCCAACACCAAACCAAACCATCGCCTGTGGCCCATCTCCTCTGATATCCCAACACCAAACCAAACCTTCGCCTGTCCAAATTCTCTGATATCCCAACACCAAACCAAACCTTCGCCTGTCCAAATTCTCTGATATCCCAACACCAAACCAAACCTTCGCCTGTCCAAATTCTCTGATATCCCAACACCAAACCAAACCTTCGCCTGTCCAAATTCTCTGATATCCCAACACCAAACCAAACCTTCGCCTGTCCAAATTCTCTGATATCCCAACACCAAACCAAACCAAACCTTCGCCTGTCCAACTTCTCTGATATCCCAACACCAAACCAACCCTTCGCCTGCCCCCCTACTCCTCTTGATATCCCAACACCAAACCAAACCTTCGCACGTCCATCTCCTCTGGTATC
The DNA here is from genome assembly GCF_047496795.1 of Chiloscyllium punctatum. NCBI lineage: Eukaryota > Metazoa > Chordata > Chondrichthyes > Orectolobiformes > Hemiscylliidae > Chiloscyllium > Chiloscyllium punctatum. The sequence continues at coordinate 23,249 of NW_027310544.1, forward strand.
CCAACAAACCTAACCTTTGCCTGTCCCCATCTCCTCTGATATCCCAACACCAAATCAAACCTTCGCCTGTCCCCTTACTCCTCTGATATCCCAACACCAAACCAAACCTTCGCCTGTGCCATATCTCCTCTGATATCCCAACACCAAACCAAACCTTCGCCTGTCCAACTTCTCTGATATCCCAACACCAAACCAAATCTTCACCTGTGACCCATCTCCTCTGGTATCCCAACACCAAACCAAATCTTCGCCTGTGACCCATCTCCTCTGGTATCCCAACACCAAACCAAACCATCGCCTGTCCCCCATCTCCTCTGATATCCCAACACCAAACAAAATCTTCGCCTGTCACCCTCCTCCTGATATCCCAACAACAGACAAAACCATTGCCTGTGCCCGTACTCCTCTGATATCCCAAAACCAAACTAAACCTTCTCCTCGCCCCTACTCCTCGGATATCCCCACACCAAACCTCTGCCTGTGCCCGTACTCCTCTGATATCCCCACACCAAACCTCCGCCTGTGCCCGTACTCCTCTGATATCCCTTGACTTCTCAGCTTGTGCTAACTCTTTTGCCTCTCAATTAAAATCATTTTCTCTACCGTCCAATCAAGTACACATGAAGTATCTCACTGTGATATCTTCACTGACTTCCTCTCTCAGCTTTTGCACTAGCTTAACTTCTTACCCTCAATATTTTTTTCCTTGCTGGGTCTCTCCTCCGAATTCAATATCTTTCTAACTTCGTCTAAATCACTACCCTCATATAAACCTCTGTTTACTCCCAGCCTTTCGGCCTCACTAGCTCCACGTAAGGGCTGTTTGTTTTGTAAACAAAGGTTGAGACTAACTGTTTGGCTGCCTCTGCCTTCCATTTGGCCCAAAATTCCTCATTCTTTCCCACTGTCCAGCTTGAAACTCACATCTTTCTTTAGGTTTCACCTCCCATGTTGCCATGCGCTCTCGAAGCTCAATCTTATTCATGAGATACATATTCTGCTCCCTCAATCCTATTTTCACTAAATTGCTCACTTTCCATGTTCAATTATGTGTTAATGGTTCTCTCTCCTCAGGTACTCTTTGTACTCCCTTTCAAATCTGCTGTCATCATGTGTTGTCACCTACTAAAACCAAGCACATCTTTCCCAAAATATCCGACTTACCACAATATCAAAATTGTTTTTACTGAAGTTAACCTGACAAATCACATGGCTGTGGTCACAGTAAACCATCCCTATACATCACTCCTATCCTATCTGACGCCTTCGACCACTCTGGGTGGAATTGTTCTCCCCCGCTTTCTATCAAAGTGCAACCAGAGAATTGTCTGCAGTGGTTTCCCTTTCCATTTACCACACTGGAAACCCTAAATTTTATCCTTGCCCTGCTTCTATTCCTCATCACTCAGCTGTTTGCACTCAACTCTACTTCAGCCCTTATTGCACTTGGTCCCTCAACAGTCCCACTGCTTGGTCCACACCCAGTACTGAATGAATAAAAATTTCTTCCAATGAAACACTGGTAAGGTCAAAGCTATTGCCTTCAGAGACCATTACAGTCTCATTGCCTGGCTATTGTTTTTATACCCCTTAATGCCATGTGTCTGAAGCTAAGCCAGGCCATTCACAATAAAAACCAAAAGAACTGCAGATGCTGTATATCAGAAACAAAAACAGAAATTGCTGGAGAAGCTCGGCAGGTCTGGCAGCATCTGAGAAGAGAGATCAGAATTTACATTTCGGTTCTGGTGACCCTTCCTCAGATCCTCTCACAGGCCATTCACAAACTTGGTGTTATAGCGAACTCTGAAATGAACCTCTGCTCCATCACCAAGATTGCCTACTTCCACATCCGTAACATTGCTGCACTACAATCCTACCTTAGCTGCTGAAACCTTTATCTATGCTGCTACCTCTGGGTTTGTTTATTCCAATTCCTTCATATAAAATAAAAGCCAAGCATCACAGATGCTGGAAATTTGAAAGAAAACCAACTGCTGGAGAAATCCTGCAGGTCTGGCAGCTTCCGTGCAGAGTTACCACTTCGGATCCAGTGACCCTTTACCAGAACAATGGAATATATTGTAAATAAATTTATATACGTTGCAAATATTCATGCTGTCAGCACTGATCCCCACTAGATATAGGTTGCCATCATGTTACCTGCAACGAGTAGTGTGCCACACAGTTCTGTGTCAGGGCAGAAAGAATAAAAGAACTGAAAACTATTTAAACTGGAAAGACTGCACAAAACTGCAGGACAGAGGGATGGGTAGGTCTTGGAACATAAAGTTAGCATTTAAGTTCACTGGGTAATAGGGAAGGCAAATGAAATATTGGCCTTTATTTAAAAGGGAATGGGGTATAAAAATAGGGAGGTCTTGTTCAAATTACACAAGATACTAGTTTGTGTTACAGCTTGAATAGTGTGAATGTTTTTGGTCCGCTTCACTAAGGTAAGATATATTGGCATCGGTGGCAGTCCAGAGGAGGTTCATGGGTTGATTCTGGAAGGATTTTCTTATCAGGAGAAGTTGAATATGTGGGCTTGTATTTAGTAGATTTTAAGAGAATGGGAGATCTGTTTTCAAATATATAACATTCTTCGGGGTTTTGGACAGGTAGATGCTGAGAGGTTGCTTCCCCTTGTGGAAGAGTTTCAGACCACAGTGCACAATTTCAAAGTAAGAAGTCACCCATTTAAGACAGATCACTTCGAGGGTTGTGAATTAGTGGCATTGTTACTTCACAGGTCTTTACAGGCTGAAATAGACATATTTATTCAGTAAGGCAAGCAAGGGTAATGAAGAAAAGGCAGACCAGGTCAGCTATGACCATACTGAATGGTGCAGTGGACTCAATGGACCAAGTGTCCTATTTCTGTTCTTATATCTTATAACCCTAACACACTGAGCAGAGAATTTATCTTTGAGTATATGCTATATATTCTGCATGTTGTTTTCTGACCCCTCCCTCCTTGACACAAGGTAGAGGAGCAGACAGTGACCCTCAGCCCTTCTCCAGCATTTTAAGTATTCTGATTTTGTACCTTGGTCACAACCTCCCAAATTATTCCCACAATCCACAAATGCCTTGGACTTGCAATTTTGTCTCCAAGGCTTTGGAGAAGGTGTGCACATTCAATAGAATTCAGGAGAGTGCCACGTGGCCCACTGTTTGTCCTTTGGAAGAGCTATCTAATTTGTCCCATTTCGCCTACTATTTTTCCAGTTGTCCTGCAAACTGCTGGTAAACACAACCTGTGTATCTCAATTTAGAATGGAAGAGGTGCCAATACAGGAAAGTCCTGAACATCAGGTGCTGACAGACAAAGCTGCTTGGATGACCTGCAGCAATTTCAGCTCCACTGCACTGATTTCACAGCTGCCTGGGGAACTGCTCAGAACTAGAAATAACGTTTTCACATCTCTTCTGTTGGGAAGAAAATGCGCACATCACCTTTTTATTCTTTTTTTGTTTTAATCCAGTCCTTTCACTGAAAGGAAGAACTTGCATTTTTAAGGACCCTGACATGACCTCATAAAATATCAAGATGTTTTACAGCCAATGGTGTACTTTCAGTGTAGTCATTGTTACAATGCTGGAAATACAACAACCAATTTGCACATAACCACCAACAGGATGAGATAAATATCCAAATTATTCATTTAGTAATTGAAGTTTGAGAGATTAATACTAGTCACAATCTTGTTAGAAATCCATTACTCTTCTTTAATTAGTCACATTTTACCCAAATGGAGCCTTGGTTTAACCTAATCTCTGACAGAAGTACCTGACAACATAGCTCTTCCTTGTAACTTCAGTTGGAGTATCAAGCTACATTCTCAAGGGTCTAGATATTCAGATACAATTAAAATGCTCAAACAATATTCAGGCTCTTAGACAATCACTGCTTAACTGTTAGCACATAATATTCAAAAGCAGTGTTCACAATAAAATGGTTTTAGTTTCCTTTGCACAGTATTCTCTCAAAGAGAGAGCATCCTCTGAAAATTGGTTCAATCGTTTATGTATATTGGAACTAGCTGTGCAAATTCATGTCAGTCCTTCGCACATTCTATTTGTTTTTGTGAAAACTCCCTCTCTCTGTTACAGATTCCAATCTTATAATGCTCCTCCATTTAATACTAAGGACTGGACCGTTATACTGTAACCTTGTTAGATACATCTCCATGCAGCATTACAATTGCCCCTTGCACAAACAGCATGTAACTTAGCACTTCTGAGGGCAAGAAGAGTCAGACCTGCAAGTCAGTATGTATGTGGGACTGCAGATATGCAGATGTTGAGGCTTGGGGCTTTCACTTACTTTCCAGAGGGGGAGAGGAATTGGGCCTGCGTTTTTAGAGGAGTGCACCAATGGTACAGGAGTGAAAAACAATGCAAAGGCAGTAATAATCAAGGGGTCTTTAGTTAAAGGATAGATGGGCATTTCTGCAGCTGTCAACATGACTCCAGGATGATTTGCTGCATCCCTGGTGCTAGAGTTAAGGATGACTGCAGGACATTCTTTTGGGGGAGGGTGAGTAGCCAGAGTTCATGGTCCACATTTGCACCAACGACATAGGCAGGAAGGGGATGTGATCCTGGAATTGAAACTCATGAAGCTAGATAGAAAATTAGCATGCATGATTGTAAAAGCAGTTAACTCCAAGATTACTCCCAGTGTTACATATAAGTCAGTCTTCCCTTAATTAGCAACAAGTTCACTAGTGATCTAATCAGCATCAAAGGTGGGAGATAAACAGCCCATGACTGGAAAAAGAGTGAGCAACTGGAAAGCAATTCCAAGTGGTGGAAATCAGCATGTTGTCAGAGACGCCCTTTTGTGGTGGCCATTACTTACTTCGGTGCCGCTGCTGAGATTTCTAGTGGGACTGGGCAAGATCTGGCATTGTTGCCAGGACTAGGTGATGGGCTCTCTGCTGGGTGAGAAGGAAACTCGAACAGAAAGTGGGAAGAAGCAGGTTGAAAGGAGGGGAAGGGGCGGTGCTGAGAGGAAGAGGTGTCAACAAGGTTGGAGGGGGAGGAGGCGGCTGCAAGTGGGGATGGGCAACAAGGAGGCTGCAAGGGAAAAATGTACAGAGAATCCCACTGTAAACGGACACTACGTCGATTATGAATTTTAAATCTGAGACACAGGAAAAAGAGTAGTAAATAACTGGGTTAAATCCTTTTAGCTTAGTTCATGTGCAATGGGAATGCTTCAGCTGTGACCCACCAGTCTGTGCGTTATGTTGATGCATTTTAGGCCTATGTAGCTATTCCAAAAGCAAACCCTTGCTGTTGCCTTGAGAAATTTAGATACGTGGTGTGTATGTTTACTCTGTGTATACTGATTCAAATTTACTGCAACACAGTTCATTATTGAGAACATAGATGAATTTCTGAAACTCTGCTTCTGTGAATGTCCAAGTCCCCATATGGTAATATAAATTTGGAAATGACTGTTACCACATGATTGCATCACCTAATACATGAGGTAGTTCAAATGAAAAAGGAGCTCCAAAACCAAAAACTGACCCCAAAAATCTAAAAGTTGCCCTCAAGAATTTGACCCTGATATAGAAGCGCTTCAGAAAATGCAAAAATAATTTGCAAAGTTTTGATATTGGGACTTCAGAGAAATATAGAGAAGACTGAACAGACTGGACCTCCTTCCTCTTTAATGTTATGAAGCATTTCAATAGTTTAAGCATAAGGTAGGCCAAAACTAGGAGATATAAATCAACATAGTTAACAGCAAACCCAATGAGCAATTCAGAGGGATAAAAGAAAAATACGGCAGGTGCTAGAAATCTGAGACAAACACAGAGAATGCTGGTGAAATGCAGCAGAGTTGGCAGCATCTGTGGACAGAGAAACAGGGAGAGTTAGCATTTCGAGTCTGGTGTGACTCTTCTTCAGAATTCAGGAGAGTGGTGAGCATGTGAAGCTTACTAACACACAGAATGGTTACAGTTCAGAAGGGAGCCAAGACCATGAGGAGGAAGAAATAGTAGAAACCATCATTAGGTTTAGAAGAATTAAACAGAGTGAATTGTCTTCTGGAAATTCAAATATATTGATTACTGGTTTCCCTTTATTCAAACCGCTTGTTACCTCCTCAAAGACCGGTGATAAATTTGTGAGGCATGATTTCCCTACATGAAGCAACGCTGACTTTGTTTCACTATATTATGGGTTTCTAAATGCTCCCTTCATAAAAGAGTTTAATATTTTCCCAACAACAGATGATGGGCTAACTGGCCTACAGTTACCCTGCATTTTGTCTCCTGCTCTTTTTGAATTAGACTGGCAGTTTTCCAATCTTCTGAATATTTGTCAGAATCCTAGGATTCTTGGAAGATATCTACTATCTCCAGAGCTACTTTCTTTGAAATCTTAGGATGCAACCCAACAGATCCAAAGGACTTACTAGTCTTTATCTCCTTAATTATTTAATATTTTTGGAATGCTATTATTATGCTGTACCATGAAGACTGATGCAAAGTATTTGTTCAACTCCTCTGCCATTTCCTGTCTCCCCATTATTATTTCAGCATCTCATTCCATAAGAGCTCAGTGTTTATCATTGCTTCTCTTCCTTTTTATATATTTGAAGAAGTTATTACTCTCCTTCTCTTGTTACTTGTTAGTTTACCTTCAGTTTATTTTTTTTTGATTATCCTATGTTGTCTACTAACACTTCCCCAATCACTAATCTTTGCCACTTTTGTATGTTATAACCTTTTCGTTTCTATTCAATAATGTTGTTAACTTCCCTAGTTAACCACAATTGGTTTATCCCCTTCCTAGAATCCTTCTCGCTCTCATCTTTGCTAAGTGTCATGGAACTATTTTCTTAAACATTTACCATTGCTCATTAACCGTCTTTTTTTCTAAATTGCTTTCCCAATCCATTCCAGTCAATGCCACCCTCATTCTCATTGTAATTACCTTTATTTATGTTTAGTAACGTTAATTCAGACCGAAGTCAAACTGAGATGCTGAATTATACACTGTTTCTAAGGGGCTCACTGACTTTGAGATCATTTATTAAACCTGCCTCATGACATGTTACCAGAACCCAAAAAGCCGAAGTAAATCACTATTGTCCTGTTGGACCACAGGGCTGCTCTCACATTACAGAAAGACAACTGATGGTGGTTTAACCTTAGAGTCACCATACACAAGGTGAGGAGAGGGACTGAGGAGGAGAGTCCTTCGTGGTATTTGCAGCTGATGGGAAAGCGGAACCATATTGTCGGCGTCATTCTGCAATGCAAACCAGCTGTCCAGCTAAATAAGTTAAACAACCCCAGAATAATCTGATTCTTGATTGGATCCACAATGGGTACTGTTCTAGGAAATTAACATGATTGCACTTTATGAATTCTTCCTTGCACTACCTCGGTCAATTTGACTTTCCCAATCTGCATGAAGACTAAAGTCGGCCATGATTAATTTACTGACTTTTTAATCTTCTGATTTATTCTGTTCTACTGTATAGTTACTGTTATTTTTATAATTACTTTTACCAGTGTCTTCCTCATCTTGTTATTTCTTACCTCCAGCTATTTGATTCTACGACACCCAGTCCAAGAACATTTTTGCTCATTCCATATATGTACCACCCTCTGTGTGAAAAAGTTGCCCCTTAGGTCTCTTTTATAGCTTTCTCCTCTCACCCTAAACCAATGCCCTCTAGTTCTAGACTCCCCCACCCCGAAACCAGGGTGAAAGATATAAAAGCGACCTAAGGGGCAACTTTTTCACACAGAGGGTGGTACATGTATGAGCTGCCAGAGGAAGTATGGAGGCCAGTGCAATTAAAACATTTAAATGGCATTTGGATGGGTATATGAACAGGAAGGGTTTGGAGGGATATGGGCCGGGTGCTGGCAGGTGGGGCAAGGTTGGGTTGGGATATCTGGTCGGCATGGATGAGTTGGACCGAAAGGTCTGTTACCATGCTGTACATCTCTATGACCCTAACTTACTAATTACATCTTGTACTAATAAAGCTACCCCACCACTCACCTGTTTCTGCTTGCCCATTTGAACATACCCCTGAATGTTCAATTCCCAGTTTTTAACTTCTTGTAATCATATCTCATAATGACTATAAATAAATATCCATTAGCCTCTATTTGCTAACAATGATTTTTCTTCAAACCAAACCATTCAGGTCCTTTGATGCTTCATCTGTGCATGTCACTATGTTCATGTGATTTATACATTATAGGAAACTCTGCTTCTGGTGAAAGAGCAGATTGTTCCAAACTGAACACAGACACAGTGGCTATTGACAGCTGCCATACCCAAATCATGTTGTTTGGTATCACGGTCCTGTTATTCTCTTTAACCAGGAGATACAGACCTTGAAACAAAGTGCACCTGGAAAGCTTGTGTAAAAAAGGTTTTCTTTTAAATAGAAGGCCCTTTAAGGTTAAAGACATCAGGTGTCAGCTATGGTTCAATGACAACATTCTAACCTCCAAGCTATAAAGTTCAAGTCCCACTCCAGAGACTCGGAGACACAATCCAGGCTGACACTTCAGTGTAATAGAGGGACTCCTGCACAGTCTGAGGTGGCACCTTTCAGATGAAGTGCGAAACTGGGGTCACAACTACATTCTCAGTTGGACCCAAAAGAATCCATGACAATATTTGAAAACCCTCCTGGTGAATATTTACACCTCAACCAACACCTGAAACAGATCAATTTGTCGGTTATTTTATTCAAAATAGTAAACACAAGTTTGTCAATAAATGTAAGTCTTTCTTTCTTTAGTATCTATTTTTACAGCTGTGTCCTTACAAAGCAACATAATACACCCCTGAGATGTCAAACCAATCAGTTAAATTATGATAACTTAATCATACAGGAGGAGGCCACTGGCCATCATGTCTGCACAGACTCTTTTAAAAACTATGCAGTTAGTCTCATACTACCTGCAAATTTTAATGTTCTACTCAATTTCCTTTTGAAAATCACTTCTGAAGCTACTTCCAACATCCTTTCATGCGGTGCTTTCCGGTCAGGACTTGCTACGTAAAAGAAATCCTGAAGGTCATTTGCTGATTATCCTATTATGGCTGCACGGTGGCTCAGTGGTTAGCACTGCTTCCTCACAGTGCTAGGGACCCGGGTTCGATTCCAGCCTCAGGTGACTGACTCTGTGGAGTTTGCACATTCTCCCCGTGTTCTGCGTGGATTTCCTCTGGGTGCGCCAGTTTCCTCCCACAGTTCAAAGATGTGCAGGTCAGTTGATCTGGCTATGCCAAATTGCCCATAGTGTTCAGGGATGTGTAAGTTAGGTGCATTAGTTTTGGAAAATGTAAAGTAAGAGGGTAGGGGAATGGGTCTGAGTGGGATACTCTTCAGAGGGTCGGTATGGACATGTTGGGCCGAAGGGCCTGTTTCCATACTGTAGGGATTCTGTTCTATTCTATCCTATTCTAAATCTGGAACATTTTGCTACTGACCCTCTCCTCATTTATTCTATAGATCAAAATCTGTTAGCTTTCAGCACTTTTATTAAATCTCTCAACTTTTCCCCATGACAGAGTGAGATTTTACAAATGAGGCAGTGAACAAAAGGACCTTCAATTTATATGGTCCATACCATTCCATTATTAAACCCAGACTATTTACACAATATCTCCTTCACAAAAACAGCACAAATCACCCAATGCTGCATTTTAAACGTTACAATACTCCAGCAAGTGCAAATATATGATGCAGAAGTTCCTACTCTGCAATAGGTCAGATTATCAGGCCTGGCTCAATTGCAATGTCACTGTACTCACATGCTTGGAGGGAGAAATGCTTCTTTTCCGCTGATGGGGGTGCTGCTCCCAGGGCCACGAGCTCATTTTCTCCAAGCAGATACTGTATTGACCTCAGTTGGAAGCAGGGGTCAGCCAGGAGGACGGCTGTTGCTCTTTGGATGCTGAAAAAGAGCGAGAGATGAAACATTAGAGGAGACTTTGAGCTGAGATCCTGGCAGGAACTGATGCCACTAATCCAGGCAAAAGAGTCAGTCTGCTGAAGAGCTAAAATAATATGGAATGCTATGATTGTCGAGTAAAGGGAAGGAAAGAAGGTCAGGTGGAATGGCTGCACTTGCATATAATGCGTTACCAGAAATTACTTAATGATCATGATACTGGGTTCAAGTGGAAATATAAATAGGTTCCAAGGACAGTTAACCTTACTTCTGGAGAAAGGAAAGACCAAAAGATAAGCAAGTGATATTGATTAACTTATCTAATAACAAAAACAATGACTCAATATCTGTGATGCCTGAACTGGAGGGGCACCAGGACCTATGCAGCGCTTTCCAGCCACTTGTACGTTCCAAATCACAAAGGTTAAAGGCAGCCTATAGAAATGGTTTGTTCTAAGAACTCCACGGTGAAAGGACCCACTGGCTGTGTCCGTGACTCCTCACAGTGAGAGGATCCCCTGGCTGTGTCCGTGACTCCTCACAGTGAGAGTGTCCCCCAGGCTGTGTCTGTGACTCCTCACGGTGAGAGTGTCCCCCGGCTGTGTCTGTGACTCCTCACGGTGAGAGAGTCCCTCCGGCTGTGTCCGTGACTCCTCACGATGAGAGAGTCCCCGGCTGTGTCCGTGACTCCTCACGGTGAGAGGGCCCCCCGGCTGTGTCCGTGACTCCTCACGGTGAGAGTGTCCCCCGGCTGTGTCAGTGACTCCTCACGGTGAGAGTGTCCCCCCGGCTGTGTCCGTGACTCCTCACGGTGAGAGTGTCCCCCCGGCTGTGTCCGTGACTCCTCACGGTGAGAGTGTCCTCCGGCTGTGTCAGTGACTCCTCACAGTGAGAGTGTCCCCCGGCTGTGTCCGTGACTCCTCACGGTGAGAGTGTCCCCCCGGCTGTGTCCGTGACTCCTCACGGTGAGAGTGTCCTCCGGCTGTGTCAGTGACTCCTCACGGTGAGAGTGTCCCCCCGGCTGTGTCTGTGACTCCTCACGGTGAGAGAGTCCCTCCGGCTGTGTCCGTGACTCCTCACGGTGAGAGTGTCCCCCGGCTGTGTCTGTGACTCCTCACGGTGAGAGTTTCCCCCGGCTGTGTCAGTGACTCCTCACGGTGAGAGTGTCCCCAGGCTGTGTCAGTGACTCCTCACGGTGAGAGTGTCCCCCGGCTGTGTCTGTGACTCCTCACGGTGAGAGTGTCCCCCCGGCTGTGTCCGTGACTCCTCACGGTGAGAGTGTCCCCCGGCTGTCTGTGACTCCTCACGGTGAGAGTGTCCCCCGGCTGTCCGTGACTCCTCACGGTGAGAGTGTCCCCCCGGCTGTGTCTGTGACTCCTCACAGTGAGAGTGTCCCCCCCGTATGCGTCCGTGACTCCTCACGGTGAGAGTGTCCCCCCGGCTGTGTCTGTGACTCCTCACGGTGAGAGTGTCCCCCCGGCTGTGTCTGTGACTCCTCACGGTGAGAGTGTCCCCCCGGCTGTGTCTGTGACTTCTCACGGTGAGAGTGTCCTCCCGGCTGTGTCAGTGACTCCTCACGGCGAGTGGGCCCCATGGCTGTGTCAGTGACTCCTCACGGTGACTGGGCCCCATGGCTGTGTCCGTGACTCTTCCTAGGGAGGGAGATTTTGAAAACTTTGGTGTCTCTTTCACAATGAGTTACTGATATTACTCATGGAGCCAAACAGGAGCCAAAGAGAAGCTGGAAGCTTCTACTCCTAGGGACTGGAAGAAAATAAAGCATCTGGAGTTATTTCGTAGGGCTTGATGCATCATTGCACGGATAACCCTACCTCCTAGTAATTTTCTCTAATTGGAGAAAAACAAGCAACATAGCAGGAATTCTGCTGACAGGAACTGTTGAAATAGATTGGCTGCAAATGATCAAGGTGTTTGCAAAAATTGGACAGTTTAGTCTCCTATTCTGCTTTCTTAAATGTCAGTGCTCACTGAAACAATGATATAACCTGATGACTTGCAATTCTGATATTATAAGCTATGACTCTGGCAGTGTAGTGGTTTCTAAGCTCTCAATGGGCAGTGGCAAATCTGTAAAAACAGTGCCAGCAACGCAGAACGTCTTGGCATTTATGGACTACCTGTGACATTGTGACAGGTTAACAAGTTGGATGGAGGGCTGTTTCGAATGTCAGTATGCTATATTTAACATGATATTTAACAGAATGTGCTTTGTAGGAACAAACCAAAATGAAGTCCAGTCATTACAAACAGGCACTCAGATGCATTTGCCCATGACAGCATTGATGCAAGTGATCACTGCAGAATTTCTGCTGACCAATATCCTTGAGACTATTATCATCAAACCAGAGGATCAATCCAGGTTCAATAACGACTATAGGACAGCACATCTGGAACAGTACCAAACGTGCCTAAAAATGAGATGCAAAACAGGTGAGCTCTCACACAGAACCATGGCAGCAACATGCTATGTAAGAACTAAGCAATCAACGAATGCAACAAATCACAGCTCGCAGGTAGAGTTTTGATTTGTTGCATTCGTTGATTGCTTAGTTCTTACATAGCATGTTGCTGCCATGGTTCTGTGTGAGAGCTCACCTGTTTTGCATCTCATTTTTAGGCACGTTTGGTACTGTTCCAGATGTGCTGTCCTATAGTCGTTATTGAACCTGGATTGATCCTCTGGTTTGATGATAATAATAGTCTTTTTTGAAGTCCCTAACATCACAGGAAATAGTCTTCACTCCAACTGATATCAACAAAAAGCTGACAGCACTGTAAAGAGTGAAAAATCAGTGATAATAACCCTGGACTAGTAATCCTGATCATCAGACCGATGCTCTGGGAGGCTGGTGAAATTTAAGCTCAATTAATAAAATGAATTGAAAGCTAGTCTTCCTTTTATTCTTTAAAGGGATATACACGTCTAGCAAGATGAGTATTTGTTGTTCGTGCCTAACTGCTTTTGAATAAGGACCATTTCAAAAGGTAGTTAATAATCACCCACATTGCTGTGGGTCTAGAGTTACATATGGGCAAAGGTCTTAGTAATGATGACCATAAAACTTCTCATCACGGATTGTGGTAAGTACCCATCTGATTTAGTAATGACTATTAGGCAAGAAAATCTGCCAACCTTAGCCAGTCTGACCTACATGTGACTTTAGATCCACAGAAACTTGGTTGACAATTGATGGCCCTCTGACATGGTCTAGCAAGCCACTCAATTCATGGGTTATTAAGAATGGGCGACAGACTGCCTTGCCAACAATGCTCACATCCATGAAAGAATAAATGAATGATCATACAAAATAGGCTAAATGCCCTTACAATATCCTGACTGAAGTGTTAAAGATTCTAGAGCCCCTTGTCAAGCTGATCCAGTGCAGCCACAACACTGGTATCTACGTGACAATACCACCGTGGGCGGCACGGTGGCACAGTGGTTAGCACTGCTGCCTCACAGCGCCTGAGACCCGGGTTCAATTCCCGCCTCAGGCGACTGACTGTGTGGAGTTTGCACGTTCTCCCTGTGTCTGCGTGGGTTTCCTCCGGGTGCTCCGGTTTCCTCCCACAGTCCAAAGATGTGCAGGTCAGGTGAATTGGCCATGCTAAATTGCCTGTAGTGTTAGATAAGGGGTAAATGTAGATGTAGGGGTATGGGTGGGTTACGCTTCGGCGGGGCGGTGTGGACTTGTTGGGCCGAAGGGCCTGTTTCCACATTGTAAGTAATCTAATCTAAATCTAATACAGAAAACTACCCAGGTTTGTCCTGTACACAAAAACCAGGACAAATTGAATCTGGCCAGTATCTGCCCCACCAGTCAATTCTTGATCATCAGTACAGTGATGAAAGGTGTCAGCAGTACTCACCCACCAATAACCTGCTCACCAATGCTCAATTTGGACTATGCCAACATCACCCAGCTCTTGACAATATTACAGTCTTCAGTCATACATGGACAAAACAGCTGAATTCCAGAGGTGAGCTGAGAATGATGGGCCTGGACATCAAGGACACATTTGATCATACCAAAGGGCTCCAGCAAAATTGAAGTTGATGGAAGTTGGTGGTGAAGGGAGACCTCTCCATTGAATTCGAGTCACACTGAGCACAAAGTTGTGGCTGTAGAGATCAATCACCTCAGTCCCAGAAGCTAGGGTTCCAGGTAGCAGTTTCCTAGGCCATACCCTCAACAGCTGCTTTATACATGACTTCCCCATTTTTTGGGGGATATTGGCGGATGTTTCCACAATGCTCAGCATCATTCACAACTCCTCAGATCTGGTACTAGACCATGTCCACATGCAGTGAGACTGGATAACACTCTGGCACAGGCTGATAAAGTGGTAACTAACGTATGTGCCAAGCAAGTGCTTGCAACGAGAGAAAACGAAACCATTTACTCTTGACATTCAAGAGAATTACCTTTACTGAATCCCCCACTAACAACATCTTGGGAGATACCATCGACCAGAAACTGAACTGGACGTGCAATACTCTGACCACAAAAGCAAAGCAGAGATCAGGAATTCCATGGGAATTAACTCATCTCCTGTCCACCATATACTTGGACATAGGTCTCAAGAGTGTTATGGAATACTCCAACTTTTTTGAATGAATGCAGCTTCAACACTCAAGAAACCTGACACTATCCAGGACAAAGCTTAATTCTTATACAATGTTCTCTCTTTCAAGTCTGTGGTTTGACATTATTTTTGATCCTTTACATCCTATTATCCACAATATTGATTACATTAGACACCTCAAGTCTGTGGAAAAATGTGAACTGCAGAAGCTGGAAATCAGAGTTCAGATTTGAGTGGTGCTGGAAAAGCACAGCAGGTTAGGCAGCATCTGAGGAGCAGGAAAATCGATGTTTTGGGCAAAAGCCATTCCTGATGAAGGGCTTTTGCCTGAAACGTTGATTTTCCTGCTCCTCAGATGCTGCCTCACCTCGTCTGTGGCTTGCATTCTCATCAGAAGTAGCTCCCCTGTCCCTTGTTACATTTTGTGTTAGCTGTCTGTTTGAAAACAACGTTTCCTGCCTTTAATCCCTTTATAAGACCATAAAACATGGGGGCAGAAATTAGGCCATTCAGCCTATCAAGTCTGTTCCACCGTTCAATCATGGCTGATAAGTTTCTCAACCCCATTCTCCCGCTTTCTGTAACTCTTGATCCCCTTGACAACCAAGAACCTATCTATTTCTGTCTTAAATATACTCTCTCCCAGGAGACAGCTTGTTAATGTTGCTTTGACTCCTTCCCAGGAATGGTTAGTTAGCATGCTGCTTTTAATTCCTTTAAAACAAGTTTCTCTTGTTCCTTTCATCTGAAGCAACAGTTTATTCCAGACAGATTAATTGCTGATCCTCTCAATCCATAAACAGTTATTAAAGTTCTGAAGTCTACAGAATCACAGCTCCATCCAGGACATTGACTGATATTCCATCCACCACCTTCAACATTCACTTCCTCCAACAGTCGTGCACAGTGGCAACAGTGCACACCATCTATAAGATGCACTGCAGCAACGCACCAAAACAGCACCTTGCAAACCTGCAAACTCAAACATCTCGAAGAATAAGGGTAGCAGATACATGGCACCATCTACAAGTCCCCTCCAAACCCCACACCACCCTCACTCAGAACTATTTTGCCATTCCTTCACTGTAACTGGGTGAAAATTCTGGAATTGCCTTAACAATGCTGTGGACACACATACCATTGATTATACTGGTTCAAGAAGGCACTTCACCAGCACCTTATCACGGGCAATTAGAGATGGACAATAAATGCTAGAGGTGAGATGACATCCTCATGAATGATTAGTGAAAATAAACTTTTATGTGGAATCATATTGCCATTCCTTCATCGGGCAAAACTTCTGGAACTCCTTTTCATAGTGTGGGTGTACCGATAGCCAATACCTGTAGCAGTTCAAGGAATTGACTTACCTGCATCTTCTCCAGACAATCTGGGATGGACAATACAGTACATACTGGTCCAGCCAGAGATGTGAATGAATTTTGAAATCTTGCAATGTTTTATGAATTAACTTGCTTAAAGGTGCAGCCTTAAGGTCAATAAAGGATTGTCACTTTTCTGTACAGTGGAGAAGTTTTAATTTAGTTTGATTTTTATTCCAAAAAATTCCTTCATGATATTCTGGAGTTAACTTTTGAAACATGAGGTTGATGCGTGAAGCTGATTTGGTCATACGTCAGGGGAACCATTAGATACAATGTTATTTGCTAACAGCAAGAACGTAATGCAGATTATATTATATAGCTGCTCAGAAGGACATCAGGTTAAACGCATAGTGCCTTTAAGGCCACAACGTCAAATTAGTAGAAAGTTTGATGTCAGTTGGAGCTCAACTTTCATTGGTGTGCAACAAGGTGCAGACTGGCAGATTCTTGCAAGTTTCAACACGAGGAAGAAAAAAGGATAAAATTACACGTTTTTTTTGCTTTCAATGCTTTGACAGTGGACAGACTGATAGACATGTGAGCAGAAATATTGTTGAATTAAGCATAGAATGGAGCCTTCTTAGAACACAGTGTTTGTTGTGGTATGCCTAGTCCCAGGACAATAGAAACCTGACGCCCTCACAGACCATGTTTAAGGCGCAGCCTCCAGTTTCAGAATCCATTCTGTGGACATGATGAAATTTATTTCAGTGAAGCAGCTGCTAAAAATAAAAAGTCAAACAAAATACATGTGGCGACCTTGTAACGGAGAAGGATTTGGAGACAACAGACAGATGGGTCCTTGCCCCAAAGGGATCTGTCACTGAACTGTAAATCAGACCCTGCATCGCACTAACTAGAAATTAATCAGATTGTGAATGTTTCATATTCCATCTGATGTACAGAAAGCAAAACGTGCGCTTTGGACAACCACACCTCGTAAGATACATTTCTTTAAGCATTATATTTTCACTGATATGAAAGTATAGAGTTACAGAGGTTTGCATCACAAGAAGCATCTGTGACAGCTTCTAAACATTCCCAAATAATCCCACTGCTCCATTTTCTCTACTTAGTGCTTTCTTTACTTCAAAGATTTATTGAGACAAAGTGAAGTCAGGACCCTGACACAATGAATTTTACCAACCTCTCAGAATCAAGTATCTGTCTTATAGGAGATCAGCACATTTTGAAGGTCTGAGCTTACTTGCAGTTTGCAGTGACTTAACACGCAACCCTAGCATTCAGAATGATTTACAAAAGGGTTATGTGCATTGTTTATTAAATGCTTGAGTTCAGTACTGGGTCAGTAAACGTAACAAACATTCAGTTACTTCATTAATGCTCTAAATAAAGTTCTCTGCACACACTGGGACCTCAGAATACAATTGTGACTGCTAGTCACATGTTCTTCCAAAAGAATCAATACAATTCTATTCTATTTTCATATTTTTGATTCCTAGCTGTTTGGTTGACGAATCATCATTGTTGGCAGTTCTTTGATGACTCCAGATCATTATCAATAGTGTCAGTTTGCTACATCCAAACATTCAGAAATGTGTCTGTGAAATTCCTTGTTGGCTTTGTATCTTCAGTCAAAGTTTTCATTCTCATGTGCTCTGGGTGTCCAATGCCACATCCATTTGTTTTGAGTGTTCTATTAGCAAAAAATCTCAAGGTAACTTGGGATGTTCGTCTGCTGGATGGAAGCTGTTTTTCATCAGTACATACTGATGCATACCACCTCTTTTAAATTAATTAACTTTAAAATTAATTAATTAGCTGCGTTGTCAGAACCAGCATTTTGTAATTAACAGCGAATTAAAGCCGGGGCGGGGGGCAGCATTAGTGTAGGCCACTTCTTTGTGTTATAGTGTATAGTTTGGGCAAACATTTTAAGACCAAGATTTCAGACTAGAATCTGTAATCCTCAACCAGCTCTGAGCAGAAACAGAACCAGTTGAACAGTACTGTACACTTTCATGGTTTTCTATATTCTTGGCAAAATCAATTTAAAAATATATATTCACTCAGTACTTCACTTCAGTAGAAGATATTAGTAGCTGAAATGTGCAGAAAGCTATGCTCAGAAACATACCTGCATATTTCTTCCACTGCTGTGACTGTGTCCACATGCCTTTGTCATGCAGTTATGCTCATTACTTTTACATTTGACAGTTTACAGAGTAAAAGCTAATCCACTGGAAAAGAATTGAATGAGCAAGATTATGAGCAACAACTTGTATCTTAAACCTGCCCACCTGGTCATTGCTTGGGCCTTCTACAAGACACTGCTTAAAAACAGTGAGCTTTTGAGTCGACGTGTGGCTTGGGATCAGACATTGTTTGATAACGCTCCTCAGAAGTAACTTATAGGCAGTTTAACATGATAAAAGCAACATATAAATGTAAGTTGAAGTTGTAAAGTCATCTTCAATCTTGAAAGGATGTGCATCCTGTACAACACCCCCCAGATGAAAAGAACAGAATTGAATGATAGACACATAGCTCTTGGAAAATGGAGGTGACCCTTCAATGGAGTCCACCATTCCATGAGTACTCCATCTCCTGAAACAGCATTACTAAAGCACCTGGTGCCCTCCTCAGACCCATAGTCTCCCTATCTGGTACACCAACAAACAGACTAGCCAAAGAACTCCACCAAAAACTAAAACACCTAATTGAAAATTCATGCCACTCCATTCACTCCAGCCAAGAATTCCTGAACACCATCAGACACTAAGATAGAGGACAACGAAATAATGGCCTCCTCTGACGTTACAGCCCTTTTCAGATCAATTAACATCGACCTGACCAAAGAAACACTGGCATCACTACAAACACCACACAGCACTAACTTCATCAGCAAAGACAACATTCTCAAGCTAGTGGACCTGTGCCTCACCACGCACTTCACAGTCAACAAAACAAAACCTACAAACAAGTCAATGGGATCACCAATACCAGGGCTCATAGCGGAAGCAGTAATGCAGAGACTTGAACAAGCTGCCCTCTCATCTATCCAACCCACACTGTCATCACAAAATGGAACAAATTAGAGGAAACATACAACACAATCAACAACATCCTGACAGGCATAAGATTCACTAAAGAGGAGAACGACAACAGACTCCCATTCCTAGACATGACAGTTGAAAGTACAGTTAA
Organism: Chiloscyllium punctatum; assembly: GCF_047496795.1. Taxonomy (NCBI): domain Eukaryota; kingdom Metazoa; phylum Chordata; class Chondrichthyes; order Orectolobiformes; family Hemiscylliidae; genus Chiloscyllium; species Chiloscyllium punctatum. The sequence continues at coordinate 42,366 of NW_027310544.1, forward strand.
CGGAGAGCTTCAAACCTGTGTCTGTCTACAGAAAAACAACACACACGGACCAAATATTTAACTTCAGAAGCAATCAGCCTAACACCCACAAGCGGAGCTGCATTAAGACATTATTTCAACGAGCTACATCACGCTGCAGCACCCAAGAAATACAAAAAGCTGAACAAAAATATCTATAAAATGTTGTCAAGAAAAACAGGTACCCAATAAACACAATCCACCGATTCCTCAGAAACAAACCCAAACAGACACAATACAACCAAAAACTATAGCCACGTTACCTTACATCATAGACATATCAGAAAAGACTTCCAGACTACTCAGACCCCTTGGCATCATGGGTAGCCTACAAACCTACCAACACACTTATACAGCGATTAATCAACCTAAAGGATCCATGATATACCACCAGCAAAACTAACCATTTACAAGATACCATGCAAGAACTGTTAAAAAAAACACTACATCGGACAAACTAGCAGGAAACTTGCCACCAGGATACATGAACACCAACTGGGCCACCAAATGACATGACCCACTCTCACTAGTTTCCATACATTATTCGGCATACACTGGGCAGCACGGTGGCACAGTGGTTAGCACTGCTGCCTCACAGCGCCAGAGACCCGGATTCATTTCCTGACTCAGACGACTGACTGTGTGGAGTTTGCACATTCTCCCCGTGTCTGCGTGGGCTTCCTCCAGGTGCTCTGGTTTCCTCCCACAGTCCAAAGAAGTGCAGGTCAGGTGAATTGGCCATGCTAAATTGCCCGTAGTGTTAGGTAAAGGGGTAAATGTAGGGGAATGGGTAGGTTACGCTTCGGCGGGTCGATGTCGACTTGTTGGGCCGAAGGGCCTGTTTCTACACTGTAAGTCATCTAATCTAATCTAATCTAATCTACATACAGATAAAGAAGGACACAACGTTGACTAGGACAACACACACATCCTAGGACAGGAAAAACAAAGACACGCAGGAGAATTCTTAGAGACATGGCATTCTAACCAGAACTCCATCAATAAACATATTGATCCTATCTACCTTCCCTTGAAAAATAGAACTGGAAATGACATCACCCACGTTAAGAAACCAAGACCTATAAATAGAGAGGCGAGACATACCACCGGCGCTTCACCAGAGACTCTCACTGATGATGTTAACTAGTATGGTGACGAAAGGTCTGAAAACAAACCTTCAAGCTCAGCGAGCAAATGACAGATTTATTGAACTCCAAATCTTCTCAAAAATCGCTATTACTAAAGCACGGTAACAAGTCGGAGGGGGATTCCTAATTATGAATCAGGGTGTCAGCTATCAGAATAAATGGGCTACTGAACTACAGTCAAACTCTGAGAACAATTGTACCATCTTAGGGGCTGAATCTGAAAGAAAAACCCAAGGATCAGTCAGTGGGTTTAGCCAAACCATTAGGCTGCTTTTCAGTCAGAACCCAATGCAGCCAATGATTAGTTTCACTACCATGAATTTCTTGAGCCACAGGAAACAAGTTTTCTTCCAGAATTCCAAAGGTGCTGAATATGAAATAGATTTCTAATGAACACCCAAATCTTGAAACCTCTAATCTTAATGAAACAAAAGAACAGTCACCTAAATTAAATAGAACTGAATTTTTTTAGCAGTTTTGTATGTCCAGAGAAAAGGCAACTGAAAATGCTCAGTCTAATGCGGCATGACTACAATCACAGCTTGAGTTCATGAACCCTATTTGTCAAGGCAATCATCAGTTACATTTACATTGAGAAACCTTTTGCAATACTTTCACATGGGTGTTTCTGGCTAGACTGGTAATGCACACCCCTGAAATCATCTTTGAGATGTTTGTGGTGAGTTATTTTTTTTGAATGATTTAGTTCGCCTTATGACGGTACAACCACAATGCTGTTTGAGCTGCTGACATTGAAGGAATGGTCATATAGCTCCATGTCAGAATAGTGAGGTGTTTCTTCATCTTTCTAGGTGGCAGAGGTTTGGAGGATTTGGCAAGTGAATTATTGGGTGCATCTTGCACAGGATTGACATGTAGTCACTGTACATAGTTGGATCAGATTGACGCTTAAAGTGGAGAATGAAGTGCCAATCAAGTGGACTGCTTTGTCCAGGATGGTGTCAAGCTTATTCATTGTTGTCAGGGATGCTCTCCTTAGGCAAATGCAGAATATTTTGTCAGACTTCTGACTTGCACCTTACAGAGAGTTGACAGATTTTGTTGAGTCAAGAGGTGAGGCATTCATTGAAGAATTCTCAGTCTCTGACCTGCTTACACATGGCTGTATATGGCTGGTCCATTTAAGGTTTTCGTTCGTAATAATCAAGGATGCTGATGGTGGGATATTCAATGATGGGAATATCATTGAATAGCAAGGGGAGATGGTTGGATCCACTCTTATTGGATGTCAGCATTTCTGGTATGAGTACGGCATGAATGTCACTTGCCACTAATCAACTGAAGCCTGAATGCCGTCCATGTCTTGCTGTATATGGATCTGGACTGTTTCCAGTATCTGAGGTGCTGTGAATGGTGCTGAACATTGTCTGGTCTTCAGCACACATCTCCTGTTCTATGTCAGACAGAAGACGTACCTGAAGATGGCTGAGCCTAGAACTCTACACAGATGCCCTGGGGCTAAGAAGCCTGACCTCCAACCACAATAATTAGGCATGACCAACTTGTAGAAAGCTTGCCCTCAGATTTTGGCATCATTGATGCCAAAACTTGGTCAAATCCTGCCTTGATATCAAGGGCAATCACTTGCATCTCAGTTCTGAATTCAGCTCCTTAGCTCAAGATTGACTCTGGCACTAGCCAAACTGAGTCGTATTGAGTAAGTTTTACCCGATAGCACTGTTGACAGCATTTCACGCCACTTTGTTAATTTTGCCTTATTCATTCATGAGACACCAGCATTTATTGTCCATCCCTATTTGTCCTTGAGAAGGTGGTGCCAAATCACCTTCTTGAACAACTGTGGCCCATGTGTTGTCAGTAGACCCACGGCGCTGTTAGGAAATAAATCCAGGATTCTGACCACACGAGGATGCTTAAAAATTAGGGGTTTCACCTTTAAGATGGAAATAAGGGCTTTTTATTCTTGCAGAGTCTAGTTATTCTATGGAATTTTCTTTCTTAAACATTCATTGAATACATTTAAGTCTGACTTACACAGGGCTTTGAACAACAACAGAGTCCAGGGTTAGGGGCTCAGACAGCAAAGTGGAGTTGAGGCCACAATTAGATCACATATGGTCTTACCAAGTGGCTGAGCAGGACCGAATGGTCCACCTCTGCTCATAATTGTTGTGTGCTTGAAACAGTGAAGCAACGGCAATATATTTTCAAATCAAGATGGCACGAGGCTTGGAGGGGAACTTGCAGGTGGTGGTCTGCCCTTGCGTTTATTGCCCATGTCCCGTTAGGTTTGCACATGTGGAAGTTGCTGTCAAATTTGGCATAATGAGTTTCTGCAGCAGTACCCATCTCTGCCAATGTATGTCCAATGTGCAGGTACTGGACACTTATGGCAATCAATACTGATCGAGAGTAGACTGATGGGGCAGTAACCGGATATATTGGATTTCTTTTGGACTTGCTTTTGTGAACAAGACATATCTGGGCAATTCCTACATTGTAAGGTAGATTCCCAGCTTGACTGGGGGGCAACATGTTCCAGAATACAAGTCATTGGTATGACTGCCAGGATGCCATCACAGCCCACATCCTTTGTTGTATCCAATGACTTCTGATGTTTCTTGATATCATATGGAGTGAATCAAATTGACAGAAGGGAGTTTGGCCTTTCCAATGCTGGGGACTTCTGGAGGAGGCTGAGATGGATTAGCCACTCAGCCCATCTGGGTGAATATGGTTGCAAATGCCTTGCCTCCTGGTCTAATGAATGGACTAATTAGTTTATGAAGAGCTAAATTAAGATTCCAGTGCCAGATCTGGGTTCTATTCCAAATAGCTTGCATGAAGTAGGATACAAAAGGAACTTCCTTAATGAACGCAATGTAATCATGTCATTATTGTATATACAGTACTGAGCGAAGAGCAGAGGAATATGGAGAGTAGGCTATTCAGCCCCTCAAGTCTGCAAGTATTCAATAAGATGATAGCTGATCTGACTGTGGCCTAGGCTTCTCTTTCCTTCCTGCCTCTTAACCCTCCTCTCCCTCATTCATTAAGAACCTGTGCAACTCAAACTTCAATACATTTAATGACTAAATCTCCAACGCTCGCTTGCAAAGAGAATTCCAAGAAATAATAATTCTCTAACAGAAGACATTTCTCCTCACTGGAGTGTTAAATGGAAGGCTCCCTTCTTTTAAACTATTCCCCCTAGTTCTAGGCTTTCCCCAAAGGAGAACATTTCCTCAGAATTTACCCTGTCAAGTTTCTTCAGAATTTTACTTGTTTAATAAGATCATCTCTCATTTTTCCAAACTTCAATGACTATAGTGTATTCAATTTTCCTCATAAGACAATCTTTTCATAACATAATCAACCTAATGAACTTCTCTGAACTGCTTGCAATGTAGGTATATCATTCAACTGAGGAAACCAAAATTGTACACTGTACTCCACTACAATCCCTCATTAAGTAATATAGTTGGAGCAAGACTTCTCTTATTTCCCTTGCAATAATGTCTCAGAAATCTGATACCCTCCCTCTCACACCAGTTTTCCAGCAATGTGTTCAATCCTTCTGTTCTTATGTGCACTAGTATATGGTGCTGGATGATCCTAGCATTGGTATTGTTGAGGTCCTGCTTTTTAATGTTCTCCCCAAGTCCCTGACTTCTAATTTCAGGACTTCATCTACCTTCCTTCCAATGTGATTATGTACGACTATGGACCACAACTTCTAGCTGATCTCCCCACCAGAAGGATGTCCTGTAGCTGCTCTATGACACCCTTAACCCTTGGCTCCAGGGAGGTAACACCACACCCCAGTATCACATTTCATGCAATAGAAATATCTCTCTGATATTCTGACTGTGGAAACCCTTATCACTTTTGCCCTTGCACTCTTCTTTCTCTATCCCTCATATAGTTGAGATGCGCTTGGCACCACAGATTTACCTCTGGTTGTGCTCTCTCTGAGGAACCATTGCTTTCACTAGTTTCCAAATTGGATAGCCAATAGGCAAGCAACAAAGACTCAGGGGACCTCTGCATACCTATGTGCTTTCTTAGACTGCTGCCTAGTTAGCCATTCCCCGTCTACTGTACCCTTCAGATCTGTGGTGTGACCATCTCCCTATCTTTGCTATCTACATGGTGCTATGTCTTATGGATGCACAACTGCTCTTTTGGCTAGTCCCATTTCCCTATAGCCCCACCATTCTTTGATGTTTAGGTGCTTAACAAATACCCTCTTGAAATAGAATCTGCCTCCAACACCCTCAAAGATGGTGCATTCCAGATCTTAACCACTCAAGATGTTAAAAAGTTCTTTCTCATATTACCTTTAATTCTTTTGCCAAACACATTAAATTGGTGTTATCTGGTTCTTAAGTTTTCTATTAAAGGCAAGAACTTCCCCCCCAATTACAATCTCGAGAAAAACTCCTCTTACCCTTCTTTTCCCATCAACCATGGCTTTTCCAATCTATCCACGGAACTGAGACACGTCACTATTGCTAAGTATCGTTATTGGACCCTCTCTAAAGGCTTCAATTTCTTTCTGTAGTGTTGTGCCCTGAAATAATGGTCAACCAACATTGTAGAAGGGTTTAAAAGTATGAAAATGACAGTTAGTAAGAAAGAATAAAGACAGGTTAATATTTCAGGTTTAACCCTTTAGATTCAACATCTATCGTTTCTACTTAGCAGGAACAAACGGAACAGGAAATGAATGTTTACAATGCCATATCACCATCTCCCGTAATAATCTTTGATTCCCTTGCATAAAAGGAATCTATCCACTTCCATTTTCAAAGTATTCACTGATCCTGCATCCACTGCCTTCTGAGGTACGAGAGTGTTCCAAAGTCACACAACCCTATAAGAAAAAAAAAATTCTCTTTGTCTCTGTTCTGAGTGCATCTTAGTATTGGACTGACCAACAAGAGGAAATTTCTTTTCCATGTTGATTTTGTCAAGACCTTTGAGGATCTTATACATTTCAATTGAGCTACTTTTCATTTTTGTAAACTCCAGTGTAAGCAAGGCCAGCCTGTTCAACTTAGCTTCATAACAGAACACATTCCACCTATCTGTTCAGTAAACCTCCTCTGAACCATGTCAAATGCATTAACATTTGAGAGAGAGAGAGAGAGAGAGAGAGAGAGAGAGAGAGGGAGACCACTTGGAGGAAGCATTGAGTGTGGAAAGGATGAAGGAAGTGCTCTGGATGGGACACTTCAATATCCATGGATAATAAAAGCTGACCTACTGTTGAAATCCAAGTACCATGAATGAATTTTTAGAAAAACCTCATCATAGGCCACCTGGCAGTGACGATTATGATTGCTTTGTTAAAATGGAGCAACAAAGATTCATTTTGCATTCAACCATTTCCCTGATCCACTTCAACATGGAAACACAAATACAACTGAAAAGAACAATATGCTGACAACTTTCAAAAGACCCAAGTTCAGAGTCACATGATGGTAAACTGAAGGAAGTGAAGGATGGGGAGGGTATGAAATCCTACGGCTGCAAAAGGGTACAAACCCGTTGGACAAAGCTCACCTTCACCTAGCTTCTGATCTGCTGTTTGAAGTGTGGATGAAAATTGAATTGGATGGTGGAGTGAATCCATTAAAACTGTCTGGTTTGGACCTTCATGCTGAAAAGAGCATGACACAGGGCTGCAAGAATAAAATGTGAGGGACTAAATGTGATTACAGTCATTTCTGACTGAGTGGCTAAAGGATTGCTCAGCTCACAAAAAGGAGCTCACTGCGGTTTCCAGCATAAGGAACAATCTCTGCATTTTAGAGATAGTGCTTTGCAATTGTAGGTGCACCGGAAGTGCAGTATTGAAGAGCTCGGTGACAATCCACTGCACTTTCTAAACTATGCAATTTCATCCAGAGGTAAAATAAAACTGACAAGTCATTGTGAAACAAAGTGCTAGAGAAACTCAGGAGGTCTGGTTGTGTCTGTGGAGAGAAAAGAGAATTAACATTTCAGGTCCGGTGACCCTTCTTCAGACCCTGGTTCAGATTTCCAACATCCACAGTTCTTTGTTTTACTTTATGACAAGTTATTGTGTAATGCTCTTCGTTTTCACATGCAAGAATTTTCTGAGAACGGGTTAGAATCGAACTGCATCAAAAGTACCCACAGGAGGAAAAGTTAAGAATAAGTAATTCAATGATTATTTAAAATTTTGATTAGTTTGACGACAGGAATTCTTGGCCTACAGAATAATCAGCAATTCCATTTTTGCAGTGAGTCATTGCCATTTTGCTTGCTGAGTAAACAACATCCCTGCCTACTAGCTAATCCTTGTGTAGTACAAAAAGAATTCTAGAATTTTAGGAACAGGAAAAAGCTTTCAAATTATCCATTTTTGTCTGAATACAACTTAACCTATTAACATCTTGAATGTCTTGGATGTCTTGAAATGGTTAAAGGTGGATAAATCCCCAGGACCTGATCAGGTGTGCCCGAGAACTCTGTGGGAAGCTAGAGAAGTGATTGCTGGGCCTCTTGCTGAGATATTTGTATCATTGACAGTCACAGGTGAGGTGCCGGAAGACTGGAGGTTGGCAAATGTGGTGCCACTGTTTAAGAACGGCAGTAAAGACAAGCCAGAGAACTATAGACTGGTGAGCCTGACCTCAGCGGTGGGCAAGTTGTTGGAGGGAATCCTGAGGGACAGGATATACATGTATTTGGAAAGGCAAGGACTGAGTCGGGATAGCCAACATGGCTTTGTGCGTGGGAAATTATGTCTCACAAACTTGATTGAGTTTTTTGAAGAAGTAAGAAAGAAGATTGATGAGTGCAGAGCAGTAGATGTGATCTATATGGACTTCAGTAAGGCGTTCGACAAGGTTCCCCATGGGAGACGGATTAGCAAGGTTAGATCTCTCGGAATACAGGGAGAACTAGCCATTTGGATACAGAACTGGCTCAAAGGCAGAAGACAGAGGTTGGTGGTGGAGGGTTGTTTTTCAGACTGGAGGCCTGTGACCAATGGAATGTCACAAGGATCGGTGCTGGGTCCTCTATTTTGTGGCATTTACATAAATGATTTGGATGCAAGCATAAGAGGTACAGTTAGTAAGTTTGCAGATGACACCAAAATTGGAGGTGTAGTGGACAGTGAAGAGAGTTACCTCAGATTACAACAGCATCTGGACCAGATGGGCCAATGGGCTGAGAAGTGGCAGATAATTTAATTCAGATAAATGAGAGGTGCTGCATTTTGGGAAAGCAATCTTAGCAGGACTTATACACTTAATGGTAAGGCCCTAGGGAGTGTTGCTGAACAAAGAGACCTTGGAGTGCAGGTTCATAGCTCCTTGAAAGTGGAGTCACAGGTAGATAGGATAGTGAAGAAGGCATTTGGTATGCTTTCTTTTATTGGTCAGAATACGGAGTACAGGAGTTGGGAGGTCATGTTGCGGCTGTACAGGACATTGGTTAGGCCACTGTTGGAATATTGCAGCAATTCTGGTCTCCTTCCTATCGGAAAGATGTTGTGAAACTTGAAAGGGTTCAGGAAAGATTTACAAGGATGTTGCCAGGGTTGGAGGATTTAAGCTATAGGGAGAGGCTGAACTGGCTGGGACTGTTTTCCCTGGAACGTCGGAGGCTGAGGGTTGACCTTATAGAGATTTACAAAATTATGAGGGGCATGGATAGGATAAATAGACAAAGTCTTTTCCCTGGGATCAGGGAGTCCAGAACTAGAGGGCATTGGTTTAGCGTGAGAGGGGAAAGACATAAAAGAGACCTAAGGGGCAACTTTTTCATGCAGAGGTGTTACGTGTATGGAATGAGCTGCCAGACGATGTGGTGGAGGCTAGTACAATTGCAACATTTAAGAGGCATTTGGATGGATATATGAATCGGAAGGGATTGGAGGGATATGGGCCAGGTGCTGGCAGGTGGGACTAGGTTGGGTTGAGATATCTGGTTGGCGTGGACAGGTTGGACCGAAGGGTCCATTTCCATGGTGTACATCTCTCTGACTCTAGGACATCAACACATTAATTTCTTTCCTGTTTGGTACTGGAACATTTGGGTCAGGTGGTAGAAACAGAGATTCCTAGAGTGATATTTACAAGTCAAGCTACATCCTGCAGAAAGGAAAGCGCTGTATTTATATCGGCCTTTGCATGATCTCAAGACATTGCAAAGCACCTTACAGTCAAGTTAAATATTGTTAAAGTTACTGTTGTAGTGTCAGAAACACAGCAGGAAATTCTTTGTAAGGAACAATGTGATAGTGACCAGAAATCTGTTTCAGTGATGCTAGTTAAGGAATTGAGATAGAATTTGCTAGTTCTCCTTCCAAATAATGCCATGGGATCTTTCTCACTTGAGAGGGCACGTACTGGGTCTCTGTTTCACATCATCTGAAGCCGACTGACCCGAGAGACTCAGCTTTGATGATGTATTTAAATCTCTCAAGACTTGGATCAATAACCTTTTTTTGTCAGAGACCACTGAGCCAGACCACCATCTAGAACACTCAAAATGCTCATTGCTCAAAATGATGTGCATGCACTCTCCAAGCCCATGCGGATATCCCAAAAATTTAAACTCAATGAATTTAGGCATAGATTCATAGAGCTAAGATTAGAGTCAGAGATTCCCAAGTGTGTTCAGGATGTTGTTGAAACTCTGCCAGGTAAAACCATTGTTTTCCGGTGCAAGCTATCGATAGCTTTGTTTGTGCTACATGTTCAGAGTGGACTGCACTACCGGTTTCAGCATTGGGTTACACAGTTATTTAAAGCTAAGTAAAAAAAAAAATCAATCTTCAGTGACAGGTCTACTGCTCCAGGCTCGATCAGCAAACCAGGCTTAATTTGCCAAACATAAACAGCAGCTTCAAATACAGCAGATATGTCAGATAAAAGTGTCAGTTCACCTTGTCACAATGCATGGACTAGAGTCCAAACCTCCATTACCAGACATTCATTTTAGAGGCAGGTCAGCACAGAGATGGCACTCGCCAGTCCACCCATAAATAAGTTCGTCTATTAGGTACATTCACCTGTCACCTCCTACCAAGACCCTAAAGTCTTCCGTCCAAATCCAGCCCTGCTCATCATCCAACTCATCTTCCTTAATCATTTGTGATCGACATCAGAAAGTCTCTACTTCTATTCGTTGACATAATTCCTGAAAACCATCAATATCCTTTCCTCAAACAGCTTTCTTAAACAGCTCCACCTTCTCCAATCCCATCTTAAATCTTCCACTTCTTTTCAAAGTGTTAGAATTAGCTCGCTTCATTAGAGGGTTGGCACAGTTTCTTTCCTCTTAATGTATCATTCAATTTCTGGCACAGAACCATAGGTGGTGGTATTGGCACCAGAGTGGATCCAAATCACTCAAATTATATTAGGGCTCAATGGGTTAAAATATGATGGCAGTTTGAAAATCTCTATAAGATTTAGCTCTTTGAGAAGATTAATTGATATCTTTAAAATCAGACTGTTTATAGGGTAGACAGAGGAAATTATTTCCTCTATTCCTGGACTTCAGAATAGGGCATGTGGAAAACACAATCCTAAATATAGAGCTAGGATATTCAAAAGTGAAACTAGGAAGCAATTTTGATATAAAGTAGTGAAAACCTGGAATTCTTTTTCCCCAAAATGCTACTGCTGCCAACAGTCAACAGGAAATCTCAAGTCAGAGATTTCTACATTCTTATTGCACAAGGCTATCAAGGGATATGGAGCAAAGGCTGGTATTTCAGGTACAGATTTGCACTGGTCTACAGTAGAACAGCACCAAGGGGCTGAATGGCCCGCTCCTGCATTGTTAATATCTCCATTACTGCTGTTCCCATTAATGACCTTGTCCTGTTCTAAATATCTACCACTGGCAGTCAACATATCTGGCATCATTCCCTTCTCGTTCCATGTTTGCCTGTTGCAAAATTGTCATTTCATATTTTTCAGTGGTTTCCTGGCAATTGCTTCTATAGTATCCAGATCCCCCTTGCTCTCTTTCAGATATCAATGAGACCCTTGAGTTTTCCCTGTATCGATTTCAAGGGCACAGCCTTTTTAAATATTATGTCCTAACTCATTGACCCTCTGTATCTCAAAATGCCTGTTCTCACCCTTTCTTCCTTTATACCTACTAATTTTGCTGCTAAAGTCCTCCCAAACTCAACCCTCCTCCTTTTTTGTTTTGGATTCAGTGTACTGACTTCCTTCTCCTTCTCAGTCAGTGTGGCGAGGGGAGTACTTTTGTCTGAGGCACAAGATTGTTGGTCCAAGTTCCATTCCAGAAACGTAGACCACAACTTAGGCTGACACTCCAGTGGCAGAAGTGGATACTGCAGTTGCTGGATATTAGAGTCAAGATTAGTGTGGCGTTGGAAAAGCACAGCAGGTCAGGAAGCATCTGAAGGGCAAGAGCCCTTCATTCCTGATTAAGGGTTTTTGCCCGAAATGTCGATTTTCCTGCTCCTTGGATGCTGCCTGACCTGCTCTGCTTTTCCAGCACCACACTAATCTTGACACTCCAGTAGACTACCATGGGCGCTCTGCACTGTCCCAGGTGTCTACGTTTGGATGGGAAGCTAAACAGGCACTTCATCAGTCTCTTCAATACTGGAAAGGTGCTATGATGCTATGTTGAGGAGGAGAAGGGAGCTCTCCTTTGTTTCCAGGTCAACATTTATTCTTTGCCCAACAGTACTCAAACCAGATTATCTGGTCATTTCCAGATTGCTGAACCTGGGATTCTGCTGCCCACAATTTGAGACATTTTCAACATTACAAGAGTTACAACATATCGTAAAATATTTCACTGCTAATGAAGCACTTTGGGATGCCGCAGTTCATGAAACAAGTTATATAAATGTATGTGGTTTTTTTCATGTGTCGAGTTTGTGAGATTTTCATTCAGGAGGACTGAATTAATTTCTTTCATTTCATTGCTACTGTGGGAAAACCTGCCTGCAATAAACAAACAGCTGTCAGAAACTATAGTGCAGGTGGTGTTGGTGGGGAGGGGGATGTAGGAAGGGGCATCTTGGATTTCTAAACAAGCTCACAATACAGTACAAGTCTCAAGTGATGTCTACAGTGTGCCAATGGCATCAGACAGCTTAGTCGCCAAGTGCTTCATAAATAAATCTGAAGTATGTTCAGGCAACGGGCCGAGATTGCTTCACACTTCCGGACAACAAAAGATACAGACAGAATCGGAGCAGCTAGGAGACACTATGTTGGTTAAGATAAGCAGCACCAGCTGAAAGGAAGTGCCTCAAAAATATGTGGCTAGATTCAATTATAGTTTTAAGTAAGATAAGCTTGTCATTTGACTAAATGGAGCTGCCAACAATTGCAATCCTGATTACATTCATAAAAACGTTAGGTTTTCCGATGTATATTTTCAATTGATAATTGCCGCTTCTCCCTTAGGATTCCATTTATTCATAGTTCATACTTGGGAAGCAGTGTATTCCTCACAGATGATGAGTGAGTGAGTGTGAGTGTGAGTGTGAGTGACACAGAGAGAGAGCGAGCGAGCATACACGAAAGAGAGAGATACACAGTGATCAGACACCAGGGGCTGCAGTGTTTACAGTAGGAGCTCTATTTCGGTGAGTATTAATCACAGGACCTTTTCTGCGGGTGGGTGTACTGCTTCCCAAGGATCCAAACTTAAACGACACTTTGCCGTTTGAAACAACCATCATCAGCAGAGAAGAGTAACAAGAGACTTGGGGATGAAGGGTGGATGATAACATGGTAGACAAAGAAAGGGGTCTTAGGATTGTATTAGGTGGAGGGTAAGAAAGGGAAGCTAATGGTCAAGGCTAACATCAACTCTCAGCACCCCTTTGCTTAACCTCAGATATCTGGTGGGGCCATGGGCAGTGTTAAGTAGGTTAGGCCAAGAGGGACTTCAGTTTTACTGGCATTAAAGATGAAGGAATTACTCATTCATCCAGTTTGCAATCTTAAACAAATATTGAGAACAGCTGTGGAATCAATTATAAACCTCAAATAAAATCACAGGATGATTAATTTGCAGAAAAGCATATTCCTTCTGTTAACTATTGTCAGAAACCTTCATCAATAGCGAAATCGAGACCTGCTTGGGAATGGAGTAAAGCTGTCGAGAATGTGGTGCTGGAAAGGCACAGTAGGTCAGGCAGATTCCGAGGAGCAGGAAAATCGATGTTTCAGGCATAAGCCCTTCATCGGGAATGAGGCTTGTGAGCTGGGGGGGAGGTAGCTAAGAATGCAATAGGTAGATGAAGGTGATAGGTTGGGGAGGAGGGTAGAGCTGATAGATGGGAAAGACAATGACAAGGTCAAGAGGGCCTTGTTAGGGTGGAGGCTTGGGACTGGAATAGGGTGGGGGGAAAATGAGGAAACTGGTGAAATCCACATTAATCCCATGTTGTTGCAGGGTTCAAAAGGAGAAGATGAGGCGTTCTTCCTCCAGGCGTCAGGTGGTTAAGTTTGGCGATGGAGGAGACCCAGGACCTGGTGGAATGGGATGGGGAGTTGAAGTGTTCAGCCACAGGGTGGTGGGGTTGGTTGTTGCAGTGTCCCAGAGATGCTCTCTGAAACAATTCACAATTCAGCATCCTGTCTTCACGATGTACAGGAAACCACATCGGGTGCAAGTGATAAAGTAGATGGCATTTGTGGAAGTACAGGTAAATTTCTGTCGGATGTGAAAGGATCCTTTGGGGCCTTAGACAGAAGTGAAGGGGCAAGAGTGGGTGCAGGTTTTGCACTTCTTGCAGTGGCAGGGGAAGATGCCAGGAGGGGAGAGTGTGGGCTGGTGGGAGGCGTGGATTTGACAAGGAGTTGTGGAGGGAATGGTCTCTCCGAAGTGTTGATAGGGATGGGAAGGGAACTATATCCATAGTAATGGGGTCTGTTTGTAGATGGTGGAAGTAGCAGAGGATGATATGATATACATGGAGGTTGGTGGGGTGGAAGGTGAGGACCGGGGAGTTCTGTCCTTGTTATGTTGGGAGGGGTGGGGTTCAAGGGCAGAGATGCCGGAAGTGGAGGAGATGTGCTGAAGGGCATCGTTGACCACGTGGGACAGGAAAATGAAGAAAGGAGGCCATCCTTTGAAGAAGGAGGCCATCTGGGATTTTCTATGGTGGAACTGGTCATCCTGGAACAGATACAGTGGAGGTGAAGGAATTGGGAATAAGGGATGGCATTCCGACAGGAGGCAGATTCAGAGGAGGTAGCTGTAGGAGTCGGTGGGTTTGTAGTAAATGTCCATGGTTAGTCTGTGGCCAGAGATGAAGATGTCCAGGAAGGGAGGTCGCCGAGATGGTCCAGGTGAATTTGAGGTCGGGGTGAAAGGTATTAGTGAAGTTGATGAAATGTCTAACCACCTCACGGGAGCATGATGTAGCGCTGATACAGTCATCGATGTAGCAGAGGGAAATGTGGGGGATGGTGCTGTTTCAGAGAACATCTCTGGGACACCTGCACCAACCAACTCCACTGCCCTGTGGCTGAACACTTCAACTTCCCCTCCCACTTCAAGGATAGGCAGGTCCTGGGCCTCCTCTATCGCCAAACCCTAACCACCCAATGCCTGGAGGAAGAACGCTTCATCTTCCGCCTTGGGACTCTGCAACCACACGGGATTAATGTGGATTTCACCAGTTTCCTCATTACCCCTCTCCCCACCTTATCCAAGTCCCAAGCCTCCAACTCGGCACCTCCCTCTCGGCTTGTCTCTTGTCTTTCCCATCTATCTGCTCCACCCTCCTCTCCGACCCTTCACTTTCTCTCCCACCTTCATCTACTTAGTGCATTCTCAACTACCTTCCCCCACCCCCACTCATTTATTTTTCAGCCCCAGTGGCCCACACACCTCATTCCTGATAAAGAGCTTATGCCCGAAACATCGATTCTCCTGCTTCTCTGAAGCTGCCTGACCTGCTGTGCTTTTCCAGCACCACAGTCTCGACTCTGATCTCTAGCATCTGCAGTCTTCATTTTCTCCTAAGTAAAGCAGTCATGATACATAGAATACATGTGCTCTTCATTGCTCTTTCATCCCTGTGCCGATCCTATTATCCATGCCAGCTATCCATACCATACAGGAACAGAAGTAGGCCATTCAGCCCATTGAGTCTGCTCTGCTGTTCAATGTGATCATGGCTGATCTGACCATCTTTAACTCCACTCTCCTGTCTTTTTCCCATGAACTTTAATTCCCTCACTAATTAACAATCTATCTCAGCCTTCATATGCTTAATGAACCAGCATCTAAAGCCCTCTGCGGTAAAGAATTGCACAGATTTATTACCTTCATTCCCCTGTTCTTTTGCACAGTCTTTGATTGAATTTGCTTCCACAACCTTTGAGGCATTATAAATTGCTGCATTAAATATTTCTCTCAATCTCAGATGCATTTTGTTCCATTTAGGAGGAGGTTGTGGATGAACAACTTCGGTTCTCTGGAAGGGCTCGATCAGCTTGTGCTCAATGCACAGTTTTCAAATGTAACTTTGTGGGCCAATGGACCCAAACACCTATTGCTCCCAGAAGGATATTGTAAATTAATTTAATTGAATTATTACAGACTCAAAACTCTACAGCGAGGCTCCTTTAACCATTCAGATGTTAAGCAGTATAGTTCTAGAGGCCCAGGACCTGCATATCCTTGAAGTGGGAGGGGGAGTTGAAGTGTTCAGTCACAGGGCAGTGGGGTTGGTTGGTGCAGGTGTCCCAGAGATGTTCTCTAAAACAGCACCATCCCCCACATTTCCCTCTGCTACATCGATGACTGTATCAGCGCTACATCGTGCTCCCGTGAGGTGGTTAGACATTTCATCAACTTCACTAATACCTTTCACCCCAACCTCAAATTCACCTGGATCATCTCGGCGACCTCCCTCCCCTTCCTGAGTTCAGTTTGCAGTCTCAGATGGGCACAAATGTTAGTATCAGAACTATGGAGGGTTTTTGGAAGGGGGGGGGATGTCAAATCTTACTTAGGGTTGGGGTGGATGGTGGTAGTGATGGTGGGCAGTGGAAGGATAGGTTGAGGGTGGAAATCAGCCCTCCTAATCATCATCTTGGGACTATACTAAAGTTCATAAATATTCTGGTTTCTGCACCTGACTCCCTCAAAAATGGCCATCCAGTTGAAGTGTGCAAGTACAATTTTCTCTGGATATCAGACAGAGCCAGTATCTTCAAGAAAAGTGCAAAAATGAAAAGACAATGACTACCTTGTATGAAAAAAAACCCCAAAGAACTGCAGACAGAGTCATAGAAATGTACAGCATGGAAACAGACCCTTCGGTCCAACCCATCCATGCCAACCAGATATCCCAACCCAATCTAGTCCCACCTGCCAGCACCCGGCCCTTCCTATTCATATATCCATCCAAATGCCTCTTAAATGTTGCAATTGTACCAGCCTCCACCACGTCCTCTGGCAGCTCATTCCATACACGTACCAGCCTCTCCATGAAAAAGTTGCCCCTTAGGTCTCTTTTATATCTTTCCCCTCTCACCCTAAACCTATGCCCTCTAGTTCTGGACTCCCCGACTCCAGGGAAAAGACTTTGTCTATTTATCCTATTCATGCCCCTCAATTTCGTAAACCTCAGCCTCCGACGTTCCAGGGAAAACAGCCCCAGCCTGTTCAGCCTCTCCCTATAGCTCAAATCCTCCAACCCTGGCAACATCCTTGTAAATCTTTTCTGAACCCTTTCAAGTTTCACAACATCTTTCCAATAGGAAGGAGACCAGAATTGCACGCAATATTCCAACAGTGGCCTAACCAATGTCCTGTACAGCCGCAACATGACCTCCCAACTCCTGTACTCAATACTCTGACCAATAAAAAAAAGCATACCAAATGCCTTCTTCACTATCCAATCTACCTGCGACTCCACTTTCAAGGAGCTATGAACCTGCACTCCAAGGTCTCTTTGTTCAGCGACATTCCCTAGGACCTTACCATTAAGTGTATAAATCCTGCTAAGATTTGCTTTCCCAAAATACAGCACCTCGCATTTATCTGAATTAAACTCCATCTGCCACTTCTCAGCCCATTGGCCCATCTGGTCCAGATCCTGTTGTAATCTGAGGTAACCCTCTTCGCTGTCCACTACACCTCCAATTTTGGTGTCATCTGCAAACTTACTAACTGTACATCTTATGCTCGCATCCAAATCATTTATGTGAATGCCAAAAGGTAGAGCACCCAGCACCAATCCTTGTAGCACTCCACTGGTCACAGGCTTCCAGTCTGAAAAACAACCCTCCACCACTACTCTCTGTCTTCTACCTTTGAGCTAGTTCTGTATCCAAATGGCTAGTTCTCCCTGTATTCCATGAGATCTAACCTTGCTAATCCGCCTCCCATGGGGAACCTTGTCGAACGCCTTACTGAAGTCCATATAGCTCACATCTACTGCTCTGCACTCATCAATCTTCTTTGTTACTTCTTCAAAAACTCAATCAAGTTTGTGAGACATGATTGCCCACACACAAAGCCATGCTGACTATCCCTAATCAGTCCTTGCTTTCCCAAATACATGCACATCCTGTCCCTTAGGATTCCCTCCAACGTCTTGCCCGCCACTGAGGTCAGGCTCACCAGTCTATAGTTCCCTGGCTTGTCTTTACTGCCTTTCTTAAACAGTGGCACCATGTTTGCCAACCTCCAGTCTTCCGACTCTTCACTTGCGACTATTGTTGATACAAATATCTCAGCAAGAGGCCCAGCAATCATTTCTCTAGCTTCCCACAGAGTTCTCGAGTACACCTGACCAGGTCCTGGGGATGTATCCACTTTTAACCATTTCAAGACATCCAGCACTTCCTCCTCTGTAATCTGGACATTTTGCAAGATGTCACTACCTATTTCTTCCATATCCTTTTCCAGAGCAAATACTGATGCAAAATATTAATTTAGTATCTCCTCCATTTTCTGTTGCTCCATACAAAGGCCGCCTTGCTAATCTTTGAGGGGCCCTGTTCTCTCCCTAGTTACCCTTTTGTCCTTAATATATTTGTAAAAACCTGTTGGATGCTCCTTCGTTCTATTTGCCAAAGCTATCTCATGTCCCCTTTTTGCCCTCCTTATTTCCCTCTTAAGTAAACTCCTATTTCCTTTATACTCTTCTAAGGATTCACTCGATCTATCCTGTCTATACCTGACATATGCTTCCTTCTTTTTCTCAACCAAACCCTCAATTTCTTTAGTCATCCAGCATTCCCTATGCCTACCAGCCTTCCCTTTCACCCTGACAGGAATATACTTTCTCTGGATTCTTGTCATCTCATTTCTGAAGGCTTCCCATTTTCTAGCCGTCCCTTTACCTGTGAACATCTGCCTCCAATCAGCTTTCGAAAGTTCTTGCCTAATACTGTCAAGTTGGCCTTTCTCCAATTTAGTACTTCAACTTTTAGATCTGGTCTATCCTTTTCCAACACTATTTTAAAACGAATAGAATTATTGTCACTGGCCCCAAAGTGCTCCCCCACTGACACCTCAGTCACCTGCCCTGTCTTATTTCCCAAAAGTAGGTCAAGTTTTGCACCTTCTCTAGTAGGTACGTCCACATACTGAATCAGAAAATTGTCTTGTACACACTTAAATTCCTCTCCATCTAAACCTTTAACACTATGGCAGTACCAGTCGATGTCTGGAAAGTTAAAATCCCCTATCATAACTACCCTATTATTCTTACAGGTAGCTGAGATCTCCTTACAAGTTTGTTTCTCAATTTCCCTCTGACTATTAGGGGGTCTATAATACAATCCCAATAAGGTGATCATCCCTTTCCTTTTTCTCAGTTCCACCCAAATACCTTCCCTGGATGTATTTCCGGGAATATCCTCCCTCAGCACAGCTGTAATGCTATCCTGTATCAAAAATGCCACTCCCCCATCTCTCTTGGCTCCCTTTATATCCTTCCTGTAGTACGTGTCTCCTGGAACATTAAGCTGCCAGTCCTGCCAATCCTGAGCCATGTTTCTGTAATTGCTATAATATCCCAGTCCCACGTTCCTAACCATGCCCTGAGTTCATCGGCCTTCCCTGTTAGGCCCCTTGCATTGAAATAAATGCAGTTTAATTTATTAGTCTTACCTTGTCCCTGCCTGCCCCGACTCACCTCTGTTCTCAACTGTACCAGTCTCAGATTGATCTCTTTCCTCATTATCTCTCTGGGTCACTCCCCCCATCTTACGAGTTTAAATCCTCCCGAGCAGCTCTAGCAAATTTCCCTGCCAGTATATTAGATTAGATTAGATTAGATTACTTACAGTGTGGAAACAGGCCCTTCGGCCCAACAAGTCCACACCGCCCCGCCGAAGCGTAACCCACCCATACCCCTACATCTACATCTACATCTACCCCTTACCTAACACTACGGGCAATTTAGCATGGCCAATTCACCTGACCTGCACATCTTTGGACTGTGGGAGGAAACCGGAGCACCCGGAGGAAACCCACGCAATGTAGTCCCCTTCCAATGTAGATGCAATATGTCCTTCTTGTACAGGTCACTTCTGCCCCAAAAGAGATTCCAATTATCCAAAAATGTGAATTATTCTCCCATACACCAGCTCCTCAGCCATGCATTCATCTGCTCTATCCTCCTATTCCTGCCCTCATTAGCTCGTAGCACTAGTATAATCCAGATATTACTACCCTTGAGGACCTCCTTTTTAAATTTCTACCTAACTCTCTGTAATCTTCCTTCAGAATCTCAACATTTTCCCTTCCTATATTGTTGGTTCCAATGTGGACAATGACCTCTTGCTGGCCCCTCTCCCCTGTGAGAACATTCTGCACCCTCTCTGAGGCATCCTTGATCCTGGCACCAGGAAAACAACACACCATTCTGCTTTCTCTCTGCTGGCCACAGAAATGCCTGTCTGTACCTCGGACCCCCGAACACAATTGATCTCTTGGAAGCCGACGTATCCCTCGTTGCATTAGAGCCAGTCTCAACATCAGAAACTTGGCTGTTTGTGCTATGTTCCCCTGAGAATCCATCACCCCCTACATTTTCCAAAACAGCATACCTGTTTGAAATGGGTATATCCACAAAAGACTCCTGCCCTAGATGCCTGCCTCTCTTACCCTTCCTGGAGTTAACCCATCTATGTGACTGTATCTGAGACGTTTCCGCCTTTCCTATAACTGCCATCCATCACATACTGTTGCTGTTGCAAATTCCTCATCGCTTCTATCTGTCTCTCCAACTGATCCACTCGCTCTGATAAGATTCGCATCCAACAGCATTTATGGCAAATATAATCCACAGTAACTCTTAAACTCTCTTTAAACTCCCACATTATGAGGGGCATGGAAAGGGTAAATAGGCAAAGTCTTTTTCCAGGGGTCGGGGAGTCCAGAACTAGAGGGCATAGGTTTAGGGTGAGAGGGGAAAGATATAAAAGACAGGGCAAATTTTTCATGCAGAGGGTGATACGTGTATGGAATGAGCTGCCAGAGGAAGTAGTGGAGGCTGGTACAATTGCAACATTTAAAAGTCATCTGGATGGGTATATGAATAGGAAGGGTTTGGAGGGATGTGGGCCAGGTGTGGCAGGTGGGACTAGATTGGGTTGGGATATCTGGTTGGCATGAATGGGTTGGACTGAAGCATCTGTTTCCATGCTGTACATCTCTATGACTCTAAGTACATATCACTGCAAAGGCCATTTTTGCTCCTTCACAATCTACAGACCCAGAAAATAACACCGTCTTATTCCTCCACAAAGCACTGCACCAGGTTAAATTAATAGCTATGGCTTATATTTTAAGTTTAATCAAGAGACTTATCTCCAAAACCATATAATCAAGAAAGAACCCACTGTACTCACTAATGTAGCCTCTCTCGGGCAGACTTAAAACAACAAAAACAACAACAACAACAACAACATGATGCAGTAACAAAGCAGAAATTATTGGAAAAACTCATATCAGGCAACATCTGTGGAGACCAATGTTACTGACAATATTTCAGAACTGTTCAGATGTGGTATCAATTTAAAACCTCAAATGAAAACTGATTAATTTGCAGGGAAATATATTCCTTCTATTAACTATGGTCAGAAACTTTCACTGAAAGCCAAATCGAGATCGGCCTGCGAACTGAGTAAAGCAGTCACCACACACAGAATGCGTGTGCTCTTCTCTGCTCTTTCATGCTTGTACCAATGCCAGCTCTCTCTCTCTCTCAACTCTGAACTCCAGCATCTGCAGACCTCATTGTCTCCTAGTTGATTTTAACCTTACAGTGAAGCCTCTTCCAAGAATGCCTACCTTGAAGAACCTTTCCTCCTCTCTCTGGAGGCCTCATTCCTGATGAAGGGCTCCAGCCTGAAATGTCGATTTTCCTAGTCCTCGGATGCTGCACGTGCTTCTGTGCACTTTCTGTGCTTTTCCAGCAACCCACATTCAGTTTATTCCAGTCTGCTCTGCAATTCAATTAGGTTGTGGCTAATCTGACAATCCTCAACTCCCACTTTCCTGCCTTTTTCCCATGACCTTCAATTCCTTTACAGCTTAGAAATGTCACTGGACCCAAAACGTTAACTCTGCTTTGTCTCCACAAATGCTGCCAGACCTGCTCAGTTTTTTAATTTCTGCCTTTGTTTCTGATTACCTTGTTGAATTTCCATCAAATTCCACTGTCTCTTCTGAATGATATTGAGAAACCGGCCAATACTTTGAGCAAGCATCACACAGGCAATGAAAGCCGCTCCTACTTTCAGATTTCGGAGTATACTTCACGACTGATGCAGAACACTCCAAAAGCAATTGCTCATAAATACAGAGGAACCTCAATTATCCGGCATTCGATTAACTAAATTTCAGATTATCCAAACAAGCTCGCAAGGTCTTGATGCTTGGCTAACTATATTATCCGGAATTTAGTTATCCAGAATTCAATTAACCAAACGAAATACTCCCTGTCCGTGTCCTTCGGATAATTGAGGTTCCTCTGTATCTACTTAACCTTTGAACCAAAATTCAACTGAAGTTGTAAAGCTCTATTAAAGAGGCATCAGCACAGGAAGTAGAATTTGCTACATCCCTTAAGCAGGAACATTTTATGTTATTCATATAACTGGGAACAGAGTCAAGCACTCACTAGTCATAGGTCCGCACAACTACTCACACTCTCGCAATGCAAGGAGGTGAGAGAAACAAAGAACAAAATTCCCTCATGACAAGTGGCTCCCTTAGTTAGCTCTTCCTCAATGCACTAACTTGGGGAGAGATTTTATTCACATCAAGGACTTTTACAATCTCACCAATGATTCCAATCAATATTTACGCATTTAAAAAAAACAAGAAATAACCAAGGTACAAACAGTAAAGAAAGAAAAACTGGATGAATATCTACAGACAGAAGAAGCTCTTTTGCAGAGTTTCTACTGGCAAAGTGTAATCTCAACCTAGCTTCGTTTAATTAGATCAAGGGAGGTTTACGCCTTTACAATTCTTCTGAAAACGTCTCATCAATCCTTTGTCTGCAGTAGCTGTAGTGTTTCTCAACTATAGGAACAGAGAAGGGAACTTCCAATTTTCCTGAGATTGTTCCAGAGGCCTGAACTATGTGTCCACACATTGGCATGATAGTGCCCAAACAGATTAATGGGCCGTGGAGTGAGCCATGTTGGGAAACGACTCAATGATGAAAATTCTAACCCCACATGCTTTGTGCATTATGTGTTACTTGAAATCACAAACTTTATTCCCGTATTCTCATATATATACACACTATACAGAAACAGAAATGTCATATATTTTTTCCCGCCCATAAGGTACTTTTGATTTGACTGCTGCAAATGTGGGAATCATAACAGTTTGTACATAGCAAGCTCCCACAAATGATATGGCGATGAACAGTAGCTCCTCTGACAGTGCAGAACTCTTTCAGTACTGGTAGTTGGGATTATGCACTTAAATTCATGATCTGCTGACTAAGAGATAACAGCCGCAGCTGACATAATGACATAGCATTGGCTGAATAACAGTTCCAATCATCTTTCAGTGGCTCTTTAATCAAAGTGAGAACAACACAACACAATAAACACAATCTTTGGTGAGCACATACTGCAGAGGAACCTGTGCATGCTGAAACAGTACCTTTCAAACTAGCCAAGTGCCTCTGACAAAAACAGGCTGAATGGTTTCCTTCTATGCTGTAACCATTCTACACTAATTTTAAATCGAAAGACCCCACCATGACCACAAACACATTTATTTAGTACATTAAACGAGAACATGAGATGCAAAGTATTAACGACAAGTTAAAGAACAGAAAGAAATTAGGAGTTTGAATGTGAGGAATTAAGGGAAAAGGGGTGAATGGCTGCAACACATTAAGTTTTGAATTTTGACCTCGCTGATGAGGTAAACAGTAGGTAACAGATGCTAGCCCATAAAGAGTGATGGAGAAACCAGTGAATGCTTCCCGAGTTGCTACTCTACAAGTACTAGACCAAAGACAACATTGACAGTTCTCAGGAGCACAGCCTGTTCATCTATTTTGTTCTCAGAGATGTTTGCATAGTACATTGAGAAGGTTAGTGAATAGCACCTCATTCAGGGAGTCACACCTGATGTGGTGAGCAGGCAGGCTATAGACAGAGTTAGTCTCATCATTTTGTTCTAATAGTGCAAACTAACTCCCTGATCACTGTTCTTAAAGACTAAGCTAACACCCATCCCCCATCTCACATTCTTACAACAAGAACTAGGTCGCTCTGACCCAACATCCTCATAAGATCAGGCTCCCTCGTGTTATCATACACAGAGCTGGTCTCAATTGGAATACTGTCATAATGAGACCTAGGCTTCTCCATCCGCCTTTATAAATCCTCAAACCTGTACAAGAGAACTAGATTCTGTCTTTGACTCTGCAATTGCCTTACAGAAACAGAGAACAGTTCAGGCAGTTCAACTCCACCCACTAGTGGCGAATGGAAGCTGCACAACACTGCAACAGAAACCTACTTAAACAATGAATATACTGCTGACAGCCAATC
>NW_027310545.1:0-66514 GCF_047496795.1 Chiloscyllium punctatum
AAATCAGCCAGGGTTCCTGCTCCTGATCACTGCCCAGTGATCCCTGGGTTAGAGAGAGAGAGAGAGGGGGGGAAATCAGCCAGGGTTCCTGCTCCTGATCACTGCCCAGTGATCCCTGGGTTAGAGAGAGAGAGAGAGGGGGGGGGGAAATCAGCCAGGGTTCCTGCTCCTGATCACTGCCCAGTGATCCCTGGGTTAGAGAGAGAGAGAGAGAGAGGGGAAATCAGCCAGGGTTCCTGCTCCTGATCACTGCCCAGTGATCCCTGGGTTAGAGAGAGAGAGAGAGAGAGAGAGGGGGGGGATATCAGCCCGGGTTCCTGCTCCTGATCACTGCCCAGTGATCCCTGGGTTAGAGAGAGAGAGAGAGAGAGGGGGAAATCAGCCAGGGTTCCTGCTCCTGATCACTGCCCAGTGATCCCTGGGTTAGAGAGAGAGAGAGAGAGAGAGGGGAAATCAGCCAGGGTTCCTGCTCCTGATCACTGCCCAGTGATCCCTGGGTTAGAGAGAGAGAGAGAGAGGGGGGAAATCAGCCAGGGTTCCTGCTCCTGATCACTGCCCAGTGATCCCTGGATTAGAGAGAGAGAGGGGGGGGCGGAAATCAGCCAGAGTTCCTGCTCCTGATCACTGCCCAGTGATCCCTGGGTTAGAGAGAGAGGGGGGAAATCAGCCAGGGTTCCTGCTCCTGATCACTGCCCAGTGATCCCTGGGTTAGAGAGAGAGAGAGAGAGAGGGGAAATCAGCCAGGGTTCCTGCTCCTGATCACTGTCCAGTGATCCCTGGGTTAGAGAGAGAGAGAGAGGGGGGAAATCAGCCAGGGTTCCTGCTCCTGATCACTGCCCAGTGATCCCTGGGTTAGAGAGAGAGAGAGAGAGAGAGAGAGAGAGAGGGGAAATCAGCCAGGGTTCCTGCTCCTGATCACTGCCCAGTGATCCCTGGGTTAGAGAGAGAGAGAGAGAGAGGGGAAATCAGCCAGGGTTCCTGCTCCTGATCACTGCCCAGTGATCCCTGGGTTAGAGAGAGAGAGGGGGGGGGAATCAGCCAGGGTTCCTGCTCCTGATCACTGCCCAGTGATCCCTGGGTTAGAGAGAGAGAGAGAGAGAGAGGGGAAATCAGCCAGGGTTCCTGCTCCTGATCACTGCCCAGTGATCCCTGGGTTAGAGAGAGAGAGGCGGGGGGAAATCAGCCAGGGTTCCTGCTCCTGATCACTGCCCAGTGATCCCTGGGTTAGAGAGAGAGAGGGGGGAAATCAGCCAGGGTTCCTGCTCCTGATCACTGCCCAGTGATCCCTGGATTAGAGAGAGAGAGGGGGGGGCGGAAATCAGCCAGGGTTCCTGCTCCTGATCACTGCCCAGTGATCCCTGGGTTAGAGAGAGAGAGAGAGGGGGGGGGAAATCAGCCAGGGTTCCTGCTCCTGATCACTGCCCAGTGATCCCTGGGTTAGAGAGAGAGAGAGAGAGGGGAAATCAGCCAGGGTTCCTGCTCCTGATCACTGCCCAGTGATCCCTGGGTTAGAGAGAGAGAGAGAGAGAGAGAGAGTGGGGGGAAATCAGCCAGGGTTCCTGCTCCTGATCACTGCCCAGTGATCCCTGGGTTAGAGAGAGAGAGAGGGGGGAAATCAGCCAGGGTTCCTGCTCCTGATCACTGCCCAGTGATCCCTGGGTTAGAGAGAGAGAGAGAGAGAGGGGGGAAATCAGCCAGGGTTCCTGTTCCTGATCACTGCCCAGTGATCCCTGGGTTAGAGAGAGAGAGAGAGAGAGGGGAAATCAGCCAGGGTTCCTGCTCCTGATCACTGCCCATTGATCCCTGGGTGAGAGAGAGAGAGAGAGAGGGGAAATCAG
The DNA here is from genome assembly GCF_047496795.1 of Chiloscyllium punctatum. Classification (NCBI taxonomy): domain Eukaryota; kingdom Metazoa; phylum Chordata; class Chondrichthyes; order Orectolobiformes; family Hemiscylliidae; genus Chiloscyllium; species Chiloscyllium punctatum. The sequence continues at coordinate 1,839 of NW_027310545.1, forward strand.
CCATGGTTCCTGCTCTTGATCACTGCCCAGTGATCCCTGGGTTAGAGAGAGAGAGAGGGGGGGGGAAATCAGCCAGGGTTCCTGCTCCTGATCACTGCCCAGTGATCCCTGGGTTAGAGAGAGAGAGAGAGAGAGGGGAAATCAGCCAGGGTTCCTGCTCCTGATCACTGCCCAGTGATCCCTGGGTTAGAGAGAGAGAGGGGGGGGGAAATCAGCCAGGGTTCCTGCTCCTGATCACTGCCCAGTGATCCCTGGGTTAGAGAGAGAGAGAGAGAGGGGAAATCAGCCAGGGTTCCTGCTCCTGATCACTGCCCAGTGATCCCTGGGTTAGAGAGAGAGAGAGAGAGAGAGAGTGGGGGGAAATCAGCCAGGGTTCCTGCTCCTGATCACTGCCCAGTGATCCCTGGGTTAGAGAGAGAGAGAGAGGGGGGAAATCAGCCAGGGTTCCTGCTCCTGATCACTGTCCAGTGATCCCTGGGTTAGAGAGAGGGGGGGGGGAAATCAGCCAGGGTTCCTGCTCCTGATCACTGCCCAGCGATCCCTGGGTTAGAGAGAGAGAGAGAGGGGGGAAATCAGCCAGGGTTCCTGCTCCTGATCACTGCCCAGTGATCCCTGGGTTAGAGAGAGAGAGAGAGGGGGGAAATCAGCCAGGGTTCCTGCTCCTGATCACTGCCCAGTGATCCCTGGGTTAGAGAGAGGGGTGAAATCAGCCAGGGTTCCTGCTCCTGATCACTGTCCAGTGATCCCTGGGTTAGAGAGAGAGAGAGAGAGAGGGGGGGGAAATCAGCCAGGGTTCCTGCTCCTGATCACTGCCCAGTGATCCCTGGGTTAGAGAGAGAGAGGGGGGGGAAATCAGCCAGGGTTCCTGCTCCTGATCACTGCCCAGTGATCCCTGGGTTAGAGAGAGAGAGAGAGAGGGGGGAAATCAGCCAGGGTTCCTGCTCCTGATCACTGCCCAGTGATCCCTGGGTTAGAGAGAGAGAGAGAGGGGGGGGGGAAATCAGCCAGGGTTCCTGCTCCTGATCACTGCCCAGTGATCCCTGGGTTAGAGAGAGAGAGGGGGGGAAATCAGCCAGGGTTCCTGCTCCTGATCACTGCCCAGTGATCCCTCGGTTAGAGAGAGAGAGAGAGGGGGGGGGGGGAATCAGCCAGGGTTCCTGCTCCTGATCACTGCCCAGTGATCCCTGGGTTAGAGAGAGAGAGGGGGGGGGAAATCAGCCAGGGTTCCTGCTCCTGATCACTGCCCAGTGATCCCTGGGTTAGAGAGAGAGAGAGGGGGGGGAAATCAGCCAGGGTTCCTGCTCCTGATCACTGCCCAGTGATCCCTGGGTTAGAGAGAGAGAGGGGAAATCAGCCAGGGTTCCTGTTCCTGATCACTGCCCAGTGATCCCTGGGTTAGAGAGAGAGAGAGGGGGGGGAAATCAGCCAGGGTTCCTGCTCCTGATCACTGCCCAGTGATCCCTGGGTTAGAGAGAGAGAGGGGGGGGGGAAATCAGCCAGGGTTCCTGCTCCTGATCACTGCCCAGTTATCCCTGGGTTAGAGAGAGAGAGAGAGGGGGGGGAAATCAGCCAGGGTTCCTGCTCCTGATCACTGCCCAGTGATCCCTGGGTTAGAGAGAGAGGGGGGGGGAAATCAGCCAGGGTTCCTGCTCCTGATCCCTGCCCAGTGATCCCTGGGTTAGAGAGAGAGAGAGAGAGGGGAAATCAGCCAGGGTTCTTGCTCCTGATCACTGTCCAGTGATCACTGGGTTAGAGAGAGAGAGAGAGGGGGGAAATCAGCCAGGGTTCCTGCTCCTGATCACTGCCCAGTGATCCCTGGCTTCGAGAGAGAGAGAGGGGGGAAATCAGCCAGGGTTCCTGCTCCTGATCACTGCCCAGTGATCCCTGGGTTAGAGAGAGAGAGAGGGCGGAAATCAGCCAGGGTTCCTGCTCCTGATCACTGCCCAGTGATCCCTGGGTTAGAGAGAGAGAGGGGGGAAATCAGCCAGGGTTCCTGCTCTTGATCACTGCCCAGTGATCCCTGGGTTAGAGAGAGAGAGAGAGAGAGGGGAAATCAGCCAGGGTTCCTGCTCCTGATCACTGCCCAGTGATCCCTGGGTTAGAGAGAGAGAGGGGGGAAATCAGCCAGGGTTCCTGCTCCTGATCACTGCCCAGTGATCCCTGGGTTAGAGAGAGAGAGAGAGAGGGGGGGAAATCAGCCAGGGTTCCTGCTCCTGATCACTGCCCAGTGATCCCTGGGTTAGAGAGAGAGAGAGAGGGGGGGGGAAATCAGCCAGGGTTCCTTCTCCTGATCACTGCCCAGTGATCCCTGGGTGAGAGAGAGAGAGAGAGAGAGAGAGAGGGGAAATCAGCCAGGGTTCCTGCTCCTGATCACTGCCCAGTGATCCCTGGGTTAGAGAGAGAGAGAGAGAGGGGGGAAATCAGCCAGGGTTCCTGCTCCTGATCACTGCCCAGTGATCCCTGGGTTAGAGAGAGAGAGGGGGGACATCAGCCAGGGTTCCTGCTCCTGATCACTGTCCAGTGATCCCTGGGTTAGAGAGACAGAGAGAGAGAGAGAGAGAGGGGAAATCAGCCAGGGTTCCTGCTCCTGATCACTGCCCAGTGATCCCTGGGTTAGAGAGAGAGAGAGAGAGAGAGAGGGGGGGAAATCAGCCAGGGTTCCTGCTCCTGATCACTGCCCAGTGATCCCTGGGTTAGAGAGAGAGAGAGGGGGGGGAAATCAGCCAGGGTTCCTGCTCCTGATCACTGCCCAGTGATCCCTGGGTTAGAGAGAGAGAGAGAGGGGGGGGGAAATCAGCCAGGGTTCCTGCTCCTGTTCACTGCCCAGTGATCCCTGGGTTAGAGAGAGAGAGAGAGAGGGGAAATCAGCCAGGGTTCCTGCTCCTGATCACTGCCCAGTGATCCCTGGGTTAGAGAGAGAGAGAGAGAGGGGAAATCAGCCAGGGTTCCTGCTCCTGATCACTGCCCAGTGATCCCTGGGTTAGAGACAGAGAGAGAGGGGGGGGGGAAATCAGCCAGGGTTCCTGCTCCTGATCACTGCCCAGTGATCCCTGGGTTAGAGACAGAGAGAAGGGGGGGGGAAATCAGCCAGGGTTCCTGCTCCTGATCACTGCCCAGTTTTCCCTGGGTTAGAGAGAGAGAGAGAGAGGGGAAATCAGCCAGGGTTCCTGCTCCTGATCACTGCCCAGTGATCCCTGGGTTAGAGAGAGAGAGAGAGAGGGGGGGAAATCAGCCAGGGTTCCTGCTCCTGATCACTGCCCAGTGATCCCTGGGTTAGAGAGAGAGAGAGAGAGGGGGGAAATCAGCCAGGGTTCCTGCTCCTGATCACTGCCCAGTGATCCCTGGGTTAGAGAGAGAGAGAGAGAGGGGGGGCCGGAAATCAGCCATGGTTCCTGCTCCTGATCACTGCCCAGTGATCCCTGGGTTAGAGAGAGAGAGAGAGGGGGGAAATCAGCCAGGGTTCCTGCTCCTGATCACTGCCCAGTGATCCCTGGGTTAGAGAGAGAGAGAGAGGGGGGGAAATCAGCCAGGGTTCCTGCTCCTGATCACTGCCCAGTGATCCCTGGGTTAGAGAGAGAGAGAGAGAGGGGGGAAATCAGCCAGGGTTCCTGCTCCTGATCACTGCCCAGTGATCCCTGGGTTAGAGAGAGAGAGAGAGAGGGGGGGAAATCAGCCAGGGTTCCTGCTCCTGATCACTGCCCAGTGATCCCTGGGTTAGAGAGAGAGAGAGAGAGAGGGGGGAAATCAGCCAGGGTTCCTGCTCCTGATCACTGCCCAGTGATCCCTGGGTTAGAGAGAGAGAGAGAGGGGGGGGGAAATCAGCCAGGGTTCCTGCTCCTGATCACTGCCCAGTGATCCCTGGGTTAGAGAGAGAGAGAGAGGGGGGATATCAGCCAGGGTTCCTGCTCCTGATCACTGCCCAGTGATCCCTGGGTTAGAGCGAGAGAGAGAGAGGGGGGGAAATCAGCCAGGGTTCCTGCTCCTGATCACTGCCCAGTGATCCCTGGGTTAGAGAGAGAGAGAGAGAGAGAGGGGGGATATCAGCCAGGGTTCCTGCTCCTGATCACTGCCCAGTGATCCCCGGGTTAGAGAGAGAGAGAGAGAGGGGAAATCAGCCAGGATTCCTGCTCCTGATAACTGCCCAGTGATCCCTGGGTTAGAGAGAGAGAGAGAGGGGGGAAATCAGCCAGGGTTCCTGCTCCTGATCACTGCCCAGTGATCCCTGGGTTAGAGAGAGAGAGAGAGAGGGGAAATCAGCCAGGATTCCTGCTCCTGATCACTGCCCAGTGATCCCTGGGTTAGAGAGAGAGGGGGGGGGGGAAATCAGCCAGGGTTCCTGCTCCTGATCACTGCCCAGTGATCCCTGGGTTAGAGAGAGAGAGGGGGGAAATCAGCCAGGGTTCCTGCTCCTGATCACTGTCCAGTGATCCCTGGGTTAGAGAGAGAGGGAGAGGTGGGGGAAATCAGCCAGGGTTCCTGCTCCTGATCACTGCCCAGTGATCCCTGGGTTAGAGAGAGAGAGAGGGGGGAAATCAGCCAGGGTTCCTGCTCCTGATCACTGCCCAGTGATCCATGGGTTAGAGAGAGAGAGGGCGGGGAAATCAGCCAGGGTTCCTGCTCCTGATCACTGCCCAGTGATCCCTGGGTTAGAGAGAGAGAGGGGGGGGGGAAATCAGCCAGGGTTCCTGCTCCTGATCACTGCCCAGTGATCCCTGGGTTAGAGAGAGAGAGAGAGAGAGAGGGGAAATCAGCCAGGGTTCCTGCTCCTGATCACTGTCCAGTGATCCCTGGGTTAGAGAGAGAGAGGGGGGGCGGAAATCAGCCAGGTTTCCTGCTCCTGATCACTGCCCAGTGATCCCTGGGTTAGAGAGAGAGAGAGAGGGGGGGGGAAATCAGCCAGGGTTCCTGCTCCTGATCACTGCCCAGTGATCCCTGGGTTAGAGAGAGAGAGGGGGGGGGAAATCAGCCAGGGTTCCTGCTCCTGATCACTGCCCAGTGATCCCTGGGTTAGAGAGAGAGAGGGGGGGGGAATCAGCCAGGGTTCCTGCTCCTGATCACTGCCCAGTGATCCCTGGGTTAGAGAGAGAGAGAGAGAGAGGGGAAATCAGCCAGGGTTCCTGCTCCTGATCACTGCCCAGTGATCCCTGGGTTAGAGAGAGAGAGAGAGAGGGGGGGAAATCAGCCAGGGTTCCTGCTCCTGATCACTGCCCAGTGATCCCTGGGTTAGAGAGAGAGAGAGAGGGGGGGGGAAATCAGCCAAGGTTCCTGCTCCTGATCACTGCCCAGTGATCCCTGGGTGAGAGAGAGAGAGAGAGAGAGAGAGAGGGGAAATCAGCCAGGGTTCCTGCTCCTGATCACTGCCCAGTGATCCCTGGGTTAGAGAGAGAGAGAGAGAGAGAGAGGGGAAATCAGCCAGGGTTCCTGCTCCTGATCACTGCCCAGTGATCCCTGGGTTAGAGAGAGAGAGAGGGGGGGTAAATCAGCCAGGGTTCCTGCTCCTGATCACTGCCCAGTGATCCCTGGGTGAGAGAGAGAGAGAGAGAGGGGAAATCAGCCAGGGTTCCTGCTCCTGATCACTGCCCAGTGATCCCTGGGTTAGAGAGAGAGAGGGGGGGGAAATCAGCCAGGGTTCCTGCTCCTGATCACTGCCCAGTGATCCCTGGGTTAGAGAGAGAGAGAGAGGGGGGGGAAATCAGCCAGGGTTCCTGCTCCTGATCACTGCCCAGTGATCCCTGGGTTAGAGAGAGAGAGAGAGAGGGGAAATCAGCCAGGGTTCCTGCTCCTGATCACTGCCCAGTGATCCCTGGGTTAGAGAGAGAGAGAGAGAGAGGGGGGAAATCAGCCAGGGTTCCTGCTCCTGATCACTGCCCAGTGATCCCTGGGTTAGAGAGAGAGAGAGGGGGGGGAAATCAGCCAGGGTTCCTGCTCCTGATCACTGCCCAGTGATCCCTGGGTTAGAGAGAGAGAGAGAGGGGAAATCAGCCAGGGTTCCTGCTCCTGATCACTGCCCAGTGATCCCTGGGTTAGAGAGAGAGAGGGGAAATCAGCCAGGGTTCCTGCTCCTGATCACTGCCCAGTGATGCCTGGGTTAGAGAGAGAGAGAGAGAGAGAGAGAGTGGGGGGAAATCAGCCAGGGATTCTGCTCCTGATCACTGCCCAGTGATCCCTGGGTTAGAGAGAGAGAGAGGGGGGAAATCAGCCAGGGTTCCTGCTCCTGATCACTGCCCAGTGATCCCTGGGTTAGAGAGAGAGAGAGAGAGGGGGGAAATCAGTCAGGGTTCCTGCTCCTGATCACTGCCCAGTGATCCCTGGGTTAGAGAGAGAGAGAGAGAGAGAGAGAGGGGAAATCAGCCAGGGTTCCTGCTCTGATCACTGCCCAGTGATCCCTGGGTTAGAGAGAGAGAGAGAGGGGAAATCAGCCAGGGTTCCTGCTCCTGATCACTGCCCAGTGATCCCTGGGTTAGAGAGAGAGAGAGAGAGGGGAAATCAGCCAGGGTTCCTGCTCCTGATCACTGCCCAGTGATCCCTGGGTTAGAGAGAGAGAGGGGGGGGGGGAAATCAGCCAGGGTTCCTGCTCCTGATCACTGCCCAGTGATCCCTGGGTTAGAGAGAGAGAGAGAGGGGGGAAATCAGCCAGGGTTCCTGCTCCTGATCACTGCCCAGTGATCCCTGGGTTAGAGAGAGAGAGAGGGGGGGGGAAATCAGCCAGGGTTCCTGCTCCTGATCACTGCCCAGTGATCCTTGGGTTAGAGAGAGAGAGAGGGGGGGGAAATCAGCCAGGGTTCCTGCTCCTGATCACTGCCCAGTGATCCCTGGGTTAGAGAGAGAGAGAGAGAGGGAAATCAGCCAGGGTTCCTGCTCCTGATCACTGTCCAGTGATCCCTGGGTTAGAGAGAGAGAGAGAGGGGAAATCAGCCAGGGTTCCTGCTCCTGATCACTGTCCAGTGATCCCTGGGTTAGAGAGAGAGAGAGAGGGGGGAAATCAGCCAGGGTTCCTGCTCCTGATCACTGCCCAGTGATCCCTGGGTTAGAGAGAGAGAGAGAGAGGGGGGGGGGAAATCAGCCAGGGTTCCTGCTCCTGATCACTGCCCAGTGATCCCTGGGTTAGAGAGAGAGAGGGGGGGGAAATCAGCCAGGGTTCCTGCTCCTGATCACTGCCCAGTGATCCCTGGGTTAGAGAGAGAGAGAGAGAGGGGGGGAAATCAGCCAGGGTTCCTGCTCCTGATCACTGCCCAGTGATCCCTGGGTTAGAGAGAGAGAGAGAGAGGGGGGAAATCAGCCAGGGTTCCTGCTCCTGATCACTGCCCAGTGATCCATGGGTTAGAGAGAGAGAGAGAGAGGGGGGAAATCAGCCAGGGTTCCTGCTCCTGATCACTGCCCAGTGATCCCTGGGTTAGAGAGAGAGAGAGAGGGGGAAATCAGCCAGGGTTCCTGCTCCTGATCACTGCCCAGTGATCCCTGGGTTAGAGAGAGAGAGAGAGAGAGGGGAAATCAGCCAGGGTTCCTGCTCCTGATCACTGCCCAGTGATCCCTGGGTTAGAGAGAGAGTGAGGGGGGGAAATCAGCCAGGGTTCCTGCTCCTGATCACTGCCCAGTGATCCCTGGGTTAGAGAGAGAGGGAGAGGAGGGGGGGGAAATCAGCCAGGGTTCCTGCTCCTGATCACTGCCCAGTGATCCCTGGGTTAGAGAGAGAGAGTGAGGGGGGAAATCAGCCAGGGTTCCTGCTCCTGATCACTGCCCAGTGATCCCTGGGTTAGAGAGAGAGAGAGAGGGGAAATCAGCCAGGGTTCCTGCTCCTGATCACTGCCCAGTGATCCCTGGGTTAGAGAGAGAGAGAGAGAGAGACGGGAAATCAGCCAGGGTTCCTGCTCCTGATCTCTGTCCAGTGATCCCTGGGTTAGAGAGAGAGAGAGGGGAAATCAGCCAGGGTTCCTGCTCCTGATCACTGCCCAGTGATCCCTGGGTTAGTGAGAGAGAGGGGAAATCAGCCAGGGTTCCTGCTCCTGATCACTGCCCAGTGATCCCTGGGTTAGAGAGAGAGAGAGGGGGGAAATCAGCCAGGGTTCCTGCTCCTGATCACTGCCCAGTGATCCCTGGGTTAGAGAGAGAGAGAGAGAGAGGGGGGGAAATCAGCCAGGGTTCCTGCTCCTGATCACTGCCCAGTGATCCCTGGGTTAGAGAGAGAGAGAGGGCGGGGAAATCAGCCAGGGTTCCTGCTCCTGATCACTGCCCAGTGATCCCTGGGTTAGAGAGAGAGAGAGAGAGGGGAAATCAGCCAGGGTTCCTGCTCCTGATCACTGCCCAGTGATCCCTGGGTTAGAGAGAGAGAGGGGGGGGAAATCAGCCAGGGTTCCTGCTCCTGATCACTGCCCAGTGATCCCTGGGTTAGAGAGAGAGAGAGAGGGGAAATCAGCCAGGGTTCCTGCTCCTGATCACTGCCCAGTGATCCCTGGGTTAGAGAGAGAGAGAGAGGGGAAATCAGCCAGGGTTCCTGCTCCTGATCACTGCCCAGTGATCCCTGGGTTAGAGAGAGAGAGAGAGAGAGGGGGGAAATCAGCCAGGGTTCCTGCTCCTGATCACTGCCCAGTGATCCCTGGGTTAGAGAGAGAGAGAGAGGGGAAATCAGCCAGGGTTCCTGCTCCTGATCACTGCCCAGTGATCCCTGGGTTAGAGAGAGGGGTGAAATCAACCAGGGTTCCTGCTCCTGATCACTGCCCAGTGATCCCTGGGTTAGAGAGAGAGAGAGGGGGGAAATCAGCCAGGGTTCCTGCTCCTGATCACTGCCCAGTGATCCCTGGGTTAGAGAGAGAGAGGGGGGGGAAATCAGCCAGGATTCCTGCTCCTGATCACTGCCCAGTGATCCCTGGGTTAGAGAGAGAGAGAGAGAGAGAGGGGGGAAATCAGCCAGGGTTCCTGCTCCTGATCACTGCCCAGTGATCCCTGGGTTAGAGAGAGAGAGAGAGAGGGGGGGGTGAAATCAGCCAGGGTTCCTGCTCCTGATCACTGCCCAGTGATCCCTGGGTTAGAGAGAGAGAGAGAGTGAGGGGAAATCAGCCAGGGTTCCTGCTCCTGATCACTGCCCAGTGATCCCTGGGTTAGAGAGAGAGAGAGAGAGAGGGGAAATCAGCCAGGGTTCCTGCTCCTGATCACTGCCCAGTGATCCCTGGGTTAGAGAGAGAGAGAGAGAGAGGGGGGAAATCAGCCAGGGTTCCTGCTCCTGATCACTGCCCAGTGATCCCTGGGTTAGAGAGAGAGAGAGAGAGAGGGGGAAATCAGCCAGGGTTCCTGCTCCTGATCACTGCCCAGTGATCCCTGGGTTAGAGAGAGAGAGGAGGGGGGAAATCAGCCAGGGTTCCTGCTCCTGATCACTGCCCAGTGATCCCTGGATTAGAGAGAGAGAGGAGGGGGGCGGAAATCAGCCAGGGTTCCTGCTCCTGATCACTGCCCAGTGATCCCTGGGTTAGAGAGAGAGGGGGGGAAATCAGCCAGGGTTCCTGCTCCTGATCACTGCCCAGTGATCCCTGGGTTAGAGAGAGAGAGAGAGAGAGGGGAAATCAGCCAGGGTTCCTGCTCCTGATCACTGTCCAGTGATCCCTGGGTTAGAGAGAGAGAGAGAGGGGGGAAATCAGCCAGGGTTCCTGCTCCTGATCACTGCCCAGTGATCCCTGGGTTAGAGAGAGAGAGAGAGAGAGGGGAAATCAGCCAGGGTTCCTGCTCCTGATCACTGCCCAGTGATCCCTGGGTTAGAGAGAGAGAGGGGGGCGGAATCAGCCAGGGTTCCTGCTCCTGATCACTGCCCAGTGATCCCTGGGTTAGAGAGAGAGAGAGAGAGAGAGGGGAAATCAGCCAGGGTTCCTGCTCCTGATCACTGCCCAGTGATCCCTGGGTTAGAGAGAGAGAGGGGGGGGGAAATCAGCCAGGGTTCCTGCTCCTGATCACTGCCCAGTGATCCCTGGGTTAGAGAGAGAGAGAGAGAGGGGAAATCAGCCAGGGTTCCTGCTCCTGATCACTGCCCAGTGATCCCTGGGTTAGAGAGAGAGAGAGAGAGAGAGAGTGGGGGGAAATCAGCCAGGGTTCCTGCTCCTGATCACTGCCCAGTGATCCCTGGGTTAGAGAGAGAGAGAGGGGGGAAATCAGCCAGGGTTCCTGCTCCTGATCACTGCCCAGTGATCCCTGGGTTAGAGAGAGAGAGAGAGAGGGGGGAAATCAGCCAGGGTTCCTGCTCCTGATCACTGCCCAGTGATCCCTGGGTTAGAGAGAGAGAGAGAGAGAGGGGAAATCAGCCAGGGTTCCTGCTCCTGATCACTGCCCAGTGATCCCTGGGTGAGAGAGAGAGAGAGAGAGGGGAAATCAGCCATGGTTCCTGCTCCTGATCACTGCCCAGTGATCCCTGGGTTAGAGAGAGAGAGAGGGGGGGGGAAATCAGCCAGGGTTCCTGCTCCTGATCACTGCCCAGTGATCCCTGGGTTAGAGAGAGAGAGAGAGAGAGGGGAAATCAGCCAGGGTTCCTGCTCCTGATCACTGCCCAGTGATCCCTGGGTTAGAGAGAGAGAGAGAGGGGGGAAATCAGCCAGGGTGCCTGCTCCTGATCACTGCCCAGTGATCCTTGGGTTAGAGAGAGAGAGAGAGAGGGGAAATCAGCCAGGGTTCCTGCTCCTGATCACTGCCCAGTGATCCTTGGGTTAGAGAGAGAGAGAGGGGGGGGAAATCAGCCAGGGTTCCTGCTCCTGATCACTGCCCAGTGATCCCTGGGTTAGAGAGAGAGAGAGAGAGAGAGAGAGAGGGGGGAAATCAGCCAGGGTTCCTGCTCCTGATCACTGCCCAGTGATCCCTGGGTTAGAGAGAGAGAGAGAGAGAGGGGAAATCAGCCAGGGTTCCTGCTCCTGATCACTGCCCAGTGATCCCTGGGTTAGAGAGAGAGAGAGAGAGGGGAAATCAGCCAGGGTTCCTGCTCCTGATCACTGCCCAGTGATCCCTGGGTTAGAGAGAGAGAGAGAGAGGGGAAATCAGCCAGGGTTCCTGCTCCTGATCACTGCCCTGTGATCCCTGGGTTAGAGAGAGAGAGAGAGAGGGGGGGAAATCAGCCAGGGTTCCTGCTCCTGATCACTGCCCAGTGATCCCTGGGTTAGAGAGAGAGAGAGAGAGGGGAAATCAGCCAGGGTTCCTGCTCCTGATCACTGCCCTGTGATCCCTGGGTTAGAGAGAGAGAGAGAGAGGGGGGGAAATCAGCCAGGGTTCCTGCTCCTGATCACTGCCCAGTGATCCCTGGGTTAGAGTGAGAGAGAGAGAGGGGGGGGGTGGGGGGGGAATCAGCCAGGGTTCCTGCTCCTGATCACTGTCCAGTGATCCCTGGGTTAGAGAGAGAGGGGGGGGGGGAAATCAGCCAGGGTTCCTGCTCCTGATCACTGCCCAGTGATCCCTGGGTTAGAGAGAGAGGGGGGGGGGGGGAAATCAGCCAGGGTTCCTGCTCCTGATCACTGCCCAGTGATCCCTGGGTTAGAGAGAGAGAGAGAGAGGGTGGAAATCAGCCAGGGTTCCTGCTCCTGATCACTGCCCAGTGATCCCTGGGTTAGAGAGAGAGAGAGAGGGGGGGGAAATCAGCCAGGGTTCCTGCTCCTGATCACTGCCCAGTGATCCCTGGGTTAGAGAGAGAGAGAGAGGGGGGGGGGAAATCAGCCAGGGTTCCTGCTCCTGATCACTGCCCAGTGATCCCTGGGTTAGAGAGAGAGAGAGAGAGAGGGGAAATCAGCCAGGGTTCCTGCTCCTGATCACTGCCCAGTGATCCCTGGGTTAGAGAGAGAGAGAGAGAGAGAGAGAGGGGGGATATCAGCCCGGGTTCCTGCTCCTGATCACTGCCCAGTGATCCCTGGGTTAGAGAGAGAGAGAGAGAGAGGGGAAATCAGCCAGGGTTCCTGCTCCTGATCACTGCCCAGTGATCCCTGGGTTAGAGAGAGAGAGAGAGAGAGAGGGGAAATCAGCCAGGGTTCCTGCTCCTGATCACTGCCCAGTGATCCCTGGGTTAGAGAGAGAGAGAGAGAGGGGGGAAATCAGCCAGGGTTCCTGCTCCTGATCACTGCCCAGTGATCCCTGGATTAGAGAGAGAGAGGGGGGGGCGGAAATCAGCCAGAGTTCCTGCTCCTGATCACTGCCCAGTGATCCCTGGGTTAGAGAGAGAGGGGGGGAAATCAGCCAGGGTTCCTGCTCCTGATCACTGCCCAGTGATCCCTGGGTTAGAGAGAGAGAGAGAGAGAGGGGAAATCAGCCAGGGTTCCTGCTCCTGATCACTGTCCAGTGATCCCTGGGTTAGAGAGAGAGAGAGAGGGGGGAAATCAGCCAGGGTTCCTGCTCCTGATCACTGCCCAGTGATCCCTGGGTTAGAGAGAGAGAGAGAGAGAGGGGAAATCAGCCAGGGTTCCTGCTCCTGATCACTGCCCAGTGATCCCTGGGTTAGAGAGAGAGAGAGAGAGAGGGGAAATCAGCCAGGGTTCCTGCTCCTGATCACTGCCCAGTGATCCCTGGGTTAGAGAGAGAGAGGAGGGGGGGAAATCAGCCAGGGTTCCTGCTCCTGATCACTGCCCAGTGATCCCTGGGTTAGAGAGAGAGAGAGAGAGAGAGGGGAAATCAGCCAGGGTTCCTGCTCCTGATCACTGCCCAGTGATCCCTGGGTTAGAGAGAGAGAGGCGGGGGGAAATCAGCCAGGGTTCCTGCTCCTGATCACTGCCCAGTGATCCCTGGGTTAGAGAGAGAGAGGGGGGAAATCAGCCAGGGTTCCTGCTCCTGATCACTGCCCAGTGATCCCTGGATTAGAGAGAGAGAGGGGGGGGCGGAAATCAGCCAGGGTTCCTGCTCCTGATCACTGCCCAGTGATCCCTGGGTTAGAGAGAGAGAGAGAGGGGGGGGGAAATCAGCCAGGGTTCCTGCTCCTGATCACTGCCCAGTGATCCCTGGGTTAGAGAGAGAGAGAGAGAGGGGAAATCAGCCAGGGTTCCTGCTCCTGATCACTGCCCAGTGATCCCTGGGTTAGAGAGAGAGAGAGAGAGAGAGAGAGTGGGGGGAAATCAGCCAGGGTTCCTGCTCCTGATCACTGCCCAGTGATCCCTGGGTTAGAGAGAGAGAGAGAGGGGGGAAATCAGCCAGGGTTCCTGCTCCTGATCACTGCCCAGTGATCCCTGGGTTAGAGAGAGAGAGAGAGAGAGGGGGGAAATCAGCCAGGGTTCCTGTTCCTGATCACTGCCCAGTGATCCCTGGGTTAGAGAGAGAGAGAGAGAGAGGGGAAATCAGCCAGGGTTCCTGCTCCTGATCACTGCCCATTGATCCCTGGGTGAGAGAGAGAGAGAGAGAGGGGAAATCAGCCATGGTTCCTGCTCTTGATCACTGCCCAGTGATCCCTGGGTTAGAGAGAGAGAGAGGGGGGGGGGAAATCAGCCAGGGTTCCTGCTCCTGATCACTGCCCAGTGATCCCTGGGTTAGAGAGAGAGAGAGAGAGAGGGGAAATCAGCCAGGGTTCCTGCTCCTGATCACTGCCCAGTGATCCCTGGGTTAGAGAGAGAGAGGGGGGGGGAAATCAGCCAGGGTTCCTGCTCCTGATCACTGCCCAGTGATCCCTGGGTTAGAGAGAGAGAGAGAGAGGGGAAATCAGCCAGGGTTCCTGCTCCTGATCACTGCCCAGTGATCCCTGGGTTAGAGAGAGAGAGAGAGAGAGAGAGTGGGGGGAAATCAGCCAGGGTTCCTGCTCCTGATCACTGCCCAGTGATCCCTGGGTTAGAGAGAGAGAGAGGGGGGAAATCAGCCAGGGTTCCTGCTCCTGATCACTGCCCAGTGATCCCTGGGTTAGAGAGAGAGAGAGAGAGGGGGGAAATCAGCCAGGGTTCCTGCTCCTGATCACTGCCCAGTGATCCCTGGGTTAGAGAGAGAGAGAGAGAGAGGGGAAATCAGCCAGGGTTCCTGCTCCTGATCACTGCCCAGTGATCCCTGGGTAGAGAGAGAGAGAGAGAGAGGGGAAATCAGCCATGGTTCCTGCTCCTGATCACTGCCCAGTGATCCCTGGGTTAGAGAGAGAGAGAGGGGGGGGGAAATCAGCCAGGGTTCCTGCTCCTGATCACTGCCCAGTGATCCCTGGGTTAGAGAGAGAGAGAGAGAGAGGGGAAATCAGCCAGGGTTCCTGCTCCTGATCACTGCCCAGTGATCCCTGGGTTAGAGAGAGAGAGAGAGGGGGGAAATCAGTCAGGGTTCCTGCTCCTGATCACTGCCCAGTGATCCCTGGGTTAGAGAGAGAGAGAGAGAGAGAGAGGGGAAATCAGCCAGGGTTCCTGCTCTGATCACTGCCCAGTGATCCCTGGGTTAGAGAGAGAGAGAGAGGGGAAATCAGCCAGGGTTCCTGCTCCTGATCACTGCCCAGTGATCCCTGGGTTAGAGAGAGAGAGAGAGAGGGGAAATCAGCCAGGGTTCCTGCTCCTGATCACTGCCCAGTGATCCCTGGGTTAGAGAGAGAGAGGGGAGGGGGGGGAAATCAGCCAGGGTTCCTGCTCCTGATCACTGCCCAGTGATCCCTGGGTTAGAGAGAGAGAGAGAGGGGGGAAATCAGCCAGGGTTCCTGCTCCTGATCACTGCCCAGTGATCCCTGGGTTAGAGAGAGAGAGAGGGGGGGGGAAATCAGCCAGGGTTCCTGCTCCTGATCACTGCCCAGTGATCCTTGGGTTAGAGAGAGAGAGAGGGGGGGGAAATCAGCCAGGGTTCCTGCTCCTGATCACTGCCCAGTGATCCCTGGGTTAGAGAGAGAGAGAGAGAGGAAATCAGCCAGGGTTCCTGCTCCTGATCACTGTCCAGTGATCCCTGGGTTAGAGAGAGAGAGAGAGGGGAAATCAGCCAGGGTTCCTGCTCCTGATCACTGTCCAGTGATCCCTGGGTTAGAGAGAGAGAGAGAGGGGGGAAATCAGCCAGGGTTCCTGCTCCTGATCACTGCCCAGTGATCCCTGGGTTAGAGAGAGAGAGAGAGAGGGGGGGGGGAAATCAGCCAGGGTTCCTGCTCCTGATCACTGCCCAGTGATCCCTGGGTTAGAGAGAGAGAGGGGGGGGAAATCAGCCAGGGTTCCTGCTCCTGATCACTGCCCAGTGATCCCTGGGTTAGAGAGAGAGAGAGAGAGGGGGGGAAATCAGCCAGGGTTCCTGCTCCTGATCACTGCCCAGTGATCCCTGGGTTAGAGAGAGAGAGAGAGAGGGGGGAAATCAGCCAGGGTTCCTGCTCCTGATCACTGCCCAGTGATCCATGGGTTAGAGAGAGAGAGAGAGAGGGGGGAAATCAGCCAGGGTTCCTGCTCCTGATCACTGCCCAGTGATCCCTGGGTTAGAGAGAGAGAGAGAGAGAGGGGAAATCAGCCAGGGTTCCTGCTCCTGATCACTGCCCAGTGATCCCTGGGTTAGAGAGAGAGTGAGGGGGGAAATCAGCCAGGGTTCCTGCTCCTGATCACTGCCCAGTGATCCCTGGGTTAGAGAGAGAGGGAGAGGGGGGGGGAAATCAGCCAGGGTTCCTGCTCCTGATCACTGCCCAGTGATCCCTGGGTTAGAGAGAGAGAGTGAGGGGGGAAATCAGCCAGGGTTCCTGCTCCTGATCACTGCCCAGTGATCCCTGGGTTAGAGAGAGAGA
This sequence comes from Chiloscyllium punctatum, assembly GCF_047496795.1. Taxonomy (NCBI): domain Eukaryota; kingdom Metazoa; phylum Chordata; class Chondrichthyes; order Orectolobiformes; family Hemiscylliidae; genus Chiloscyllium; species Chiloscyllium punctatum. The sequence goes on from NW_027310545.1 coordinate 17,482, forward strand.
GAGAGGGGAAATCAGCCAGGGTTCCTGCTCCTGATCACTGCCCAGTGATCCCTGGGTTAGAGAGAGAGAGAGAGAGAGACGGGAAATCAGCCAGGGTTCCTGCTCCTGATCTCTGTCCAGTGATCCCTGGGTTAGAGAGAGAGAGAGGGGAAATCAGCCAGGGTTCCTGCTCCTGATCACTGCCCAGTGATCCCTGGGTTAGTGAGAGAGAGGGGAAATCAGCCAGGGTTCCTGCTCCTGATCACTGCCCAGTGATCCCTGGGTTAGAGAGAGAGAGAGGGGGGAAATCAGCCAGGGTTCCTGCTCCTGATCACTGCCCAGTGATCCCTGGGTTAGAGAGAGAGAGAGAGAGAGGGGGGAAATCAGCCAGGGTTCCTGCTCCTGATCACTGCCCAGTGATCCCTGGGTTAGAGAGAGAGAGGGCGGGGAAATCAGCCAGGGTTCCTGCTCCTGATCACTGCCCAGTGATCCCTGGGTTAGAGAGAGAGAGAGAGAGGGGAAATCAGCCAGGGTTCCTGCTCCTGATCACTGCCCAGTGATCCCTGGGTTAGAGAGAGAGAGAGGGGGGAAATCAGCCAGGGTTCCTGCTCCTGATCACTGCCCAGTGATCCCTGGGTTAGAGAGAGAGAGAGAGGGGGAAATCAGCCAGGGTTCCTGCTCCTGATCACTGCCCAGTGATCCCTGGGTTAGAGAGAGAGAGAGAGGGGAAATCAGCCAGTGTTCCTGCTCCTGATCACTGCCCAGTGATCCCTGGGTTAGAGAGAGAGAGAGAGAGGGGGGGAAATCAGCCAGGGTTCCTGCTCCTGATCACTGCCCAGTGATCCCTGGGTTAGAGAGAGAGAGAGAGGGGAAATCAGCCAGGGTTCCTGCTCCTGATCACTGCCCAGTGATCCCTGGGTTAGAGAGAGAGAGAGGGGAAATCAGCCAGGGTTCCTGCTCCTGATCACTGCCCAGTGATCCCTGGGTTAGAGAGAGAGAGGGGGGAAATCAGCCAGGGTTCCTGCTCCTGATCACTGCCCAGTGATCCCTGGGTTAGAGAGAGAGAGAGGGGGGAAATCAGCCAGGGTTCCTGCTCCTGATCACTGCCCAGTGATCCCTGGGTTAGAGAGAGAGAGGGGGGGGGAAATCAGCCAGGATTCCTGCTCCTGATCACTGCCCAGTGATCCCTGGGTTAGAGAGAGAGAGAGAGAGAGAGGGGGGAAATCAGCCAGGGTTCCTGCTCCTGATCACTGCCCAGTGATCCCTGGGTTAGAGAGAGAGAGAGAGGGGGGGGTGAAATCAGCCAGGGTTCCTGCTCCTGATCACTGCCCAGTGATCCCTGGGTTAGAGAGAGAGAGAGAGAGAGGGGAAATCAGCCAGGGTTCCTGCTCCTGATCACTGCCCAGTGATCCCTGGGTTAGAGAGAGAGAGAGAGAGAGGGGAAATCAGCCAGGGTTCCTGCTCCTGATCACTGCCCAGTGATCCCTGGGTTAGAGAGAGAGAGAGAGAGAGGGGGGAAATCAGCCAGGGTTCCTGCTCCTGATCACTGCCCAGTGATCCCTGGGTTAGAGAGAGAGAGAGAGAGAGGGGAAATCAGCCAGGGTTCCTGCTCCTGATCACTGCCCAGTGATCCCTGGGTTAGAGAGAGAGAGGAGGGGAAATCAGCCAGGGTTCCTGCTCCTGATCACTGCCCAGTGATCCCTGGATTAGAGAGAGAGAGGAGGGGGCGGAAATCAGCCAGGGTTCCTGCTCCTGATCACTGCCCAGTGATCCCTGGGTTAGAGAGAGAGAGGGGGAAATCAGCCAGGGTTCCTGCTCCTGATCACTGCCCAGTGATCCCTGGGTTAGAGAGAGAGAGAGAGAGAGGGGAAATCAGCCAGGGTTCCTGCTCCTGATCACTGTCCAGTGATCCCTGGGTTAGAGAGAGAGAGAGAGGGGGGAAATCAGCCAGGGTTCCTGCTCCTGATCACTGCCCAGTGATCCCTGGGTTAGAGAGAGAGAGAGAGAGAGAGAGAGAGAGGGGAAATCAGCCAGGGTTCCTGCTCCTGATCACTGCCCAGTGATCCCTGGGTTAGAGAGAGAGAGAGAGAGAGGGGAAATCAGCCAGGGTTCCTGCTCCTGATCACTGCCCAGTGATCCCTGGGTTAGAGAGAGAGAGGGGGGCGGAATCAGCCAGGGTTCCTGCTCCTGATCACTGCCCAGTGATCCCTGGGTTAGAGAGAGAGAGAGAGAGAGAGGGGAAATCAGCCAGGGTTCCTGCTCCTGATCACTGCCCAGTGATCCCTGGGTTAGAGAGAGAGAGGGGGGGGGAAATCAGCCAGGGTTCCTGCTCCTGATCACTGCCCAGTGATCCCTGGGTTAGAGAGAGAGAGAGAGAGGGGAAATCAGCCAGGGTTCCTGCTCCTGATCACTGCCCAGTGATCCCTGGGTTAGAGAGAGAGAGAGAGAGAGAGAGTGGGGGGAAATCAGCCAGGGTTCCTGCTCCTGATCACTGCCCAGTGATCCCTGGGTTAGAGAGAGAGAGAGGGGGGAAATCAGCCAGGTTTCCTGCTCCTGATCACTGCCCAGTGATCCCTGGGTTAGAGAGAGAGAGAGAGAGGGGGGAAATCAGCCAGGGTTCCTGCTCCTGATCACTGCCCAGTGATCCCTGGGTTAGAGAGAGAGAGAGAGAGAGGGGAAATCAGCCAGGGTTCCTGCTCCTGATCACTGCCCAGTGATCCCTGGGTGAGAGAGAGAGAGAGAGAGGGGAAATCAGCCATGGTTCCTGCTCCTGATCACTGCCCAGTGATCCCTGGGTTAGAGAGAGAGAGAGGGGGGGGGAAATCAGCCAGGGTTCCTGCTCCTGATCACTGCCCAGTGATCCCTGGGTTAGAGAGAGAGAGAGAGAGAGGGGAAATCAGCCAGGGTTCCTGCTCCTGATCACTGCCCAGTGATCCCTGGGTTAGAGAGAGAGAGAGAGGGGGGAAATCAGCCAGGGTGCCTGCTCCTGATCACTGCCCAGTGATCCTTGGGTTAGAGAGAGAGAGAGAGGGGAAATCAGCCAGGGTTCCTGCTCCTGATCACTGCCCAGTGATCCTTGGGTTAGAGAGAGAGAGAGGGGGGGGAAATCAGCCAGGGTTCCTGCTCCTGATCACTGCCCAGTGATCCCTGGGTTAGAGAGAGAGAGAGAGAGAGAGAGAGAGAGAGGGGAAATCAGCCAGGGTTCCTGCTCCTGATCACTGCCCAGTGATCCCTGGGTTAGAGAGAGAGAGAGAGAGAGGGGAAATCAGCCAGGGTTCCTGCTCCTGATCACTGCCCAGTGATCCCTGGGTTAGAGAGAGAGAGAGAGAGGGGAAATCAGCCAGGGTTCCTGCTCCTGATCACTGCCCAGTGATCCCTGGGTTAGAGAGAGAGAGAGAGGGGAAATCAGCCAGGGTTCCTGCTCCTGATCACTGCCCTGTGATCCCTGGGTTAGAGAGAGAGAGAGAGAGGGGGGAAATCAGCCAGGGTTCCTGCTCCTGATCACTGCCCAGTGATCCCTGGGTTAGAGAGAGAGAGAGAGAGGGGAAATCAGCCAGGGTTCCTGCTCCTGATCACTGCCCTGTGATCCCTGGGTTAGAGAGAGAGAGAGAGAGGGGGGGAAATCAGCCAGGGTTCCTGCTCCTGATCACTGCCCAGTGATCCCTGGGTTAGAGTGAGAGAGAGAGAGGGGGGGGGTGGGGGGGGAATCAGCCAGGGTTCCTGCTCCTGATCACTGTCCAGTGATCCCTGGGTTAGAGAGAGAGGGGGGGGGGGAAATCAGCCAGGGTTCCTGCTCCTGATCACTGCCCAGTGATCCCTGGGTTAGAGAGAGAGAGAGAGAGAGAGGGGGGAAATCAGCCAGGGTTCCTGCTCCTGATCACTGCCCAGTGATCCCTGGGTTAGAGAGAGAGAGAGAGGGGGGGGAAATCAGCCAGGGTTCCTGCTCCTGATCACTGCCCAGTGATCCCTGGGTTAGAGAGAGAGAGAGAGGGGGGGGGGAAATCAGCCAGGGTTCCTGCTCCTGATCACTGCCCAGTGATCCCTGGGTTAGAGAGAGAGAGAGAGAGAGGGGAAATCAGCCAGGGTTCCTGCTCCTGATCACTGCCCAGTGATCCCTGGGTTAGAGAGAGAGAGAGAGAGAGAGAGGGGGGGGATATCAGCCCGGGTTCCTGCTCCTGATCACTGCCCAGTGATCCCTGGGTTAGAGAGAGAGAGAGAGAGAGGGGAAATCAGCCAGGGTTCCTGCTCCTGATCACTGCCCAGTGATCCCTGGGTTAGAGAGAGAGAGAGAGAGAGAGGGGAAATCAGCCAGGGTTCCTGCTCCTGATCACTGCCCAGTGATCCCTGGGTTAGAGAGAGAGAGAGAGAGGGGGGAAATCAGCCAGGGTTCCTGCTCCTGATCACTGCCCAGTGATCCCTGGATTAGAGAGAGAGAGGGGGGGGCGGAAATCAGCCAGAGTTCCTGCTCCTGATCACTGCCCAGTGATCCCTGGGTTAGAGAGAGAGGGGGGAAATCAGCCAGGGTTCCTGCTCCTGATCACTGCCCAGTGATCCCTGGGTTAGAGAGAGAGAGAGAGAGAGGGGAAATCAGCCAGGGTTCCTGCTCCTGATCACTGTCCAGTGATCCCTGGGTTAGAGAGAGAGAGAGAGGGGGGAAATCAGCCAGGGTTCCTGCTCCTGATCACTGCCCAGTGATCCCTGGGTTAGAGAGAGAGAGAGAGAGAGAGAGAGAGAGAGGGGAAATCAGCCAGGGTTCCTGCTCCTGATCACTGCCCAGTGATCCCTGGGTTAGAGAGAGAGAGAGAGAGAGGGGAAATCAGCCAGGGTTCCTGCTCCTGATCACTGCCCAGTGATCCCTGGGTTAGAGAGAGAGAGGGGGGGGGAATCAGCCAGGGTTCCTGCTCCTGATCACTGCCCAGTGATCCCTGGGTTAGAGAGAGAGAGAGAGAGAGAGGGGAAATCAGCCAGGGTTCCTGCTCCTGATCACTGCCCAGTGATCCCTGGGTTAGAGAGAGAGAGGCGGGGGGAAATCAGCCAGGGTTCCTGCTCCTGATCACTGCCCAGTGATCCCTGGGTTAGAGAGAGAGAGGGGGGAAATCAGCCAGGGTTCCTGCTCCTGATCACTGCCCAGTGATCCCTGGATTAGAGAGAGAGAGGGGGGGGCGGAAATCAGCCAGGGTTCCTGCTCCTGATCACTGCCCAGTGATCCCTGGGTTAGAGAGAGAGAGAGAGGGGGGGGGAAATCAGCCAGGGTTCCTGCTCCTGATCACTGCCCAGTGATCCCTGGGTTAGAGAGAGAGAGAGAGAGGGGAAATCAGCCAGGGTTCCTGCTCCTGATCACTGCCCAGTGATCCCTGGGTTAGAGAGAGAGAGAGAGAGAGAGAGAGTGGGGGGAAATCAGCCAGGGTTCCTGCTCCTGATCACTGCCCAGTGATCCCTGGGTTAGAGAGAGAGAGAGGGGGGAAATCAGCCAGGGTTCCTGCTCCTGATCACTGCCCAGTGATCCCTGGGTTAGAGAGAGAGAGAGAGAGGGGGGAAATCAGCCAGGGTTCCTGTTCCTGATCACTGCCCAGTGATCCCTGGGTTAGAGAGAGAGAGAGAGAGAGGGGAAATCAGCCAGGGTTCCTGCTCCTGATCACTGCCCATTGATCCCTGGGTGAGAGAGAGAGAGAGAGAGGGGAAATCAGCCATGGTTCCTGCTCTTGATCACTGCCCAGTGATCCCTGGGTTAGAGAGAGAGAGAGGGGGGGGGAAATCAGCCAGGGTTCCTGCTCCTGATCACTGCCCAGTGATCCCTGGGTTAGAGAGAGAGAGAGAGAGAGGGGAAATCAGCCAGGGTTCCTGCTCCTGATCACTGCCCAGTGATCCCTGGGTTAGAGAGAGAGAGGGGGGGGGGAAATCAGCCAGGGTTCCTGCTCCTGATCACTGCCCAGTGATCCCTGGGTTAGAGAGAGAGAGAGAGAGGGGAAATCAGCCAGGGTTCCTGCTCCTGATCACTGCCCAGTGATCCCTGGGTTAGAGAGAGAGAGAGAGAGAGAGAGTGGGGGGAAATCAGCCAGGGTTCCTGCTCCTGATCACTGCCCAGTGATCCCTGGGTTAGAGAGAGAGAGAGGGGGGAAATCAGCCAGGGTTCCTGCTCCTGATCACTGCCCAGTGATCCCTGGGTTAGAGAGAGAGAGAGAGAGGGGGGAAGTCAGCCAGGGTTCCTGCTCCTGATCACTGCCCAGTGATCCCTGGGTTAGAGAGAGAGAGAGAGAGAGAGGGGAAATCAGCCAGGGTTCCTGCTCCTGATCACTGCCCAGTGATCCCTGGGTGAGAGAGAGAGAGAGAGAGGGGAAATCAGCCATGGTTCCTGCTCCTGATCACTGCCCAGTGATCCCTGGGTTAGAGAGAGAGAGAGGGGGGGGGAAATCAGCCAGGGTTCCTGCTCCTGATCACTGCCCAGTGATCCCTGGGTTAGAGAGAGAGAGAGAGAGAGGGGAAATCAGCCAGGGTTCCTGCTCCTGATCACTGCCCAGTGATCCCTGGGTTAGAGAGAGAGAGAGAGGGGGGAAATCAGCCAGGGTGCCTGCTCCTGATCACTGCCCAGTGATCCTTGGGTTAGAGAGAGAGAGAGAGGGGAAATCAGCCAGGGTTCCTGCTCCTGATCACTGCCCAGTGATCCTTGGGTTAGAGAGAGAGAGAGGGGGGGGAAATCAGCCAGGGTTCCTGCTCCTGATCACTGCCCAGTGATCCCTGGGTTAGAGAGAGAGAGAGAGAGAGAGAGAGAGGGGAAATCAGCCAGGGTTCCTGCTCCTGATCACTGCCCAGTGATCCCTGGGTTAGAGAGAGAGAGAGAGAGAGGGGAAATCAGCCAGGGTTCCTGCTCCTGATCACTGCCCAGTGATCCCTGGGTTAGAGAGAGAGAGAGAGAGGGGAAATCAGCGAGGGTTCCTGCTCCTGATCACTGCCCAGTGATCCCTGGGTTAGAGAGAGAGAGAGAGAGGGGAAATCAGCCAGGGTTCCTGCTCCTGATCACTGCCCTGTGATCCCTGGGTTAGAGAGAGAGAGAGAGAGGGGGGGAAATCAGCCAGGGTTCCTGCTCCTGATCACTGCCCAGTGATCCCTGGGTTAGAGAGAGAGAGAGAGAGGGGAAATCAGCCAGGGTTCCTGCTCCTGATCACTGCCCTGTGATCCCTGGGTTAGAGAGAGAGAGAGAGAGGGGGGGAAATCAGCCAGGGTTCCTGCTCCTGATCACTGCCCAGTGATCCCTGGGTTAGAGTGAGAGAGAGAGAGGGGGGGGGGGGGGGGGAATCAGCCAGGGTTCCTGCTCCTGATCACTGCCCAGTGATCCCTGGGTTAGAGAGAGAGGGGGGGGGGGAAATCAGCCAGGGTTCCTGCTCCTGATCACTGCCCAGTGATCCCTGGGTTAGAGAGAGAGAGAGAGAGAGAGGGGGGAAATCAGCCAGGGTTCCTGCTCCTGATCACTGCCCAGTGATCCCTGGGTTAGAGAGAGAGAGAGAGGGGGGGGAAATCAGCCAGGGTTCCTGCTCCTGATCACTGCCCAGTGATCCCTGGGTTAGAGAGAGAGAGAGAGGGGGGGGGGAAATCAGCCAGGGTTCCTGCTCCTGATCACTGCCCAGTGATCCCTGGGTTAGAGAGAGAGAGAGAGAGAGGGGAAATCAGCCAGGGTTCCTGCTCCTGATCACTGCCCAGTGATCCCTGGGTTAGAGAGAGAGAGAGAGAGAGAGAGAGGGGGGATATCAGCCCGGGTTCCTGCTCCTGATCACTGCCCAGTGATCCCTGGGTTAGAGAGAGAGAGAGAGAGAGAGAGAGAGAGGGGAAATCAGCCAGGGTTCCTGCTCCTGATCACTGCCCAGTGATCCCTGGGTTAGAGAGAGAGAGAGAGAGAGGGGAAATCAGCCAGGGTTCCTGCTCCTGATCACTGCCCAGTGATCCCTGGGTTAGAGAGAGAGAGGGGGGCGGAATCAGCCAGGGTTCCTGCTCCTGATCACTGCCCAGTGATCCCTGGGTTAGAGAGAGAGAGAGAGAGAGAGGGGAAATCAGCCATGGTTCCTGCTCCTGATCACTGCCCAGTGATCCCTGGGTTAGAGAGAGAGAGAGGGGGGGGGGAAATCAGCCAGGGTTCCTGCTCCTGATCACTGCCCAGTGATCCCTGGGTTAGAGAGAGAGAGAGAGAGGGGAAATCAGCCAGGGTTCCTGCTCCTGATCACTGCCCAGTGATCCCTGGGTTAGAGAGAGAGAGAGAGAGAGAGAGTGGGGGGAAATCAGCCAGGGTTCCTGCTCCTGATCACTGCCCAGTGATCCCTGGGTTAGAGAGAGAGAGAGGGGGGAAATCAGCCAGGGTTCCTGCTCCTGATCACTGCCCAGTGATCCCTGGGTTAGAGAGAGAGGGGGGGGGGGAAATCAGCCAGGGTTCCTGCTCCTGATCACTGCCCAGTGATCCCTGGGTTAGAGAGAGAGAGAGAGGGGGGGGAAATCAGCCAGGGTTCCTGCTCCTGATCACTGCCCAGTGATCCCTGGGTTAGAGAGAGAGAGAGAGGGGGGGGGGAAATCAGCCAGGGTTCCTGCTCCTGATCACTGCCCAGTGATCCCTGGGTTAGAGAGAGAGAGAGAGAGAGGGGAAATCAGCCAGGGTTCCTGCTCCTGATCACTGCCCAGTGATCCCTGGGTTAGAGAGAGAGAGAGAGAGAGAGAGAGAGAGACAGGGGATATCAGCCCGGGTTCCTGCTCCTGATCACTGCCCAGTGATCCCTGGGTTAGAGAGAGAGAGAGAGAGAGGGGAAATCAGCCAGGGTTCCTGCTCCTGATCACTGCCCAGTGATCCCTGGGTTAGAGAGAGAGAGAGAGAGAGAGGGGAAATCAGCCAGGGTTCCTGCTCCTGATCACTGCCCAGTGATCCCTGGGTTAGAGAGAGAGAGAGGGGGGAAATCAGCCAGGGTTCCTGCTCCTGATCACTGCCCAGTGATCCCTGGATTAGAGAGAGAGAGGGGGGGGCGGAAATCAGCCACAGTTCCTGCTCCTGATCACTGCCCAGTGATCCCTGGGTTAGAGAGAGAGGGGGGAAATCAGCCAGGGTTCCTGCTCCTGATCACTGCCCAGTGATCCCTGGGTTAGAGAGAGAGAGAGAGAGAGGGGAAATCAGCCAGGGTTCCTGCTCCTGATCACTGTCCAGTGATCCCTGGGTTAGAGAGAGAGAGAGAGGGGGGAAATCAGCCAGGGTTCCTGCTCCTGATCACTGCCCAGTGATCCCTGGGTTAGAGAGAGAGAGAGAGAGAGAGAGAGAGAGAGGGGAAATCAGCCAGGGTTCCTGCTCCTGATCACTGCCCAGTGATCCCTGGGTTAGAGAGAGAGAGAGAGAGAGGGGAAATCAGCCAGGGTTCCTGCTCCTGATCACTGCCCAGTGATCCCTGGGTTAGAGAGAGAGAGGCGGGGGGAAATCAGCCAGGGTTCCTGCTCCTGATCACTGCCCAGTGATCCCTGGGTTAGAGAGAGAGAGGGGGGAAATCAGCCAGGGTTCCTGCTCCTGATCACTGCCCAGTGATCCCTGGATTAGAGAGAGAGAGGGGGGGGCGGAAATCAGCCAGGGTTCCTGCTCCTGATCACTGCCCAGTGATCCCTGGGTTAGAGAGAGAGAGAGAGGGGGGGGGAAATCAGCCAGGGTTCCTGCTCCTGATCACTGCCCAGTGATCCCTGGGTTAGAGAGAGAGAGAGAGAGGGGAAATCAGCCAGGGTTCCTGCTCCTGATCACTGCCCAGTGATCCCTGGGTTAGAGAGAGAGAGAGAGAGAGAGAGAGTGGGGGGAAATCAGCCAGGGTTCCTGCTCCTGATCACTGCCCAGTGATCCCTGGGTTAGAGAGAGAGAGAGGGGGGAAATCAGCCAGGGTTCCTGCTCCTGATCACTGCCCAGTGATCCCTGGGTTAGAGAGAGAGAGAGAGAGGGGGGAAATCAGCCAGGGTTCCTGTTCCTGATCACTGCCCAGTGATCCCTGGGTTAGAGAGAGAGAGAGAGAGAGGGGAAATCAGCCAGGGTTCCTGCTCCTGATCACTGCCCATTGATCCCTGGGTGAGAGAGAGAGAGAGAGAGGGGAAATCAGCCATGGTTCCTGCTCCTGATCACTGCCCAGTGATCCCTGGGTTAGAGAGAGAGAGAGGGGGGGGGAAATCAGCCAGGGTTCCTGCTCCTGATCACTGCCCAGTGATCCCTGGGTTAGAGAGAGAGAGAGAGAGAGGGGAAATCAGCCAGGGTTCCTGCTCCAGATCACTGCCCAGTGATCCCTGGGTTAGAGAGAGAGAGGGGGGGGGAAATCAGCCAGGGTTCCTGCTCCTGATCACTGCCCAGTGATCCCTGGGTTAGAGAGAGAGAGAGAGAGGGGAAATCAGCCAGGGTTCCTGCTCCTGATCACTGCCCAGTGATCCCTGGGTTAGAGAGAGAGAGAGAGAGAGAGAGAGTGGGGGGAAATCAGCCAGGGTTCCTGCTCCTGATCACTGCCCAGTGATCCCTGGGTTAGAGAGAGAGAGAGGGGGGAAATCAGCCAGGGTTCCTGCTCCTGATCACTGCCCAGTGATCCCTGGGTTAGAGAGAGAGAGAGAGAGGGGGGAAATCAGCCAGGGTTCCTGCTCCTGATCACTGCCCAGTGATCCCTGGGTTAGAGAGAGAGAGAGAGAGAGGGGAAATCAGCCAGGGTTCCTGCTCCTGATCACTGCCCAGTGATCCCTGGGTGAGAGAGAGAGAGAGAGGGGGGGGGGAAATCAGCCAGGGTTCCTGCTCCTGATCACTGCCCAGTGATCCCTGGGTTAGAGAGAGAGAGAGAGAGAGGGGAAATCAGCCAGGGTTCCTGCTCCTGATCACTGCCCAGTGATCCCTGGGTTAGAGAGAGAGAGAGAGAGAGAGAGGGGGGGGATATCAGCCAGGGTTCCTGCTCCTGATCACTGCCCAGTGATCCCTGGGTTAGAGCGAGAGAGAGAGAGAGGGGAAATCAGCCAGGGTTCCTGCTCCTGATCACTTTCCAGTGATGCCTGGGTTAGAGAGAGAGAGAGAGAGGGGGGAAATCAGCCAGGGTTCCTGCTCCTGATCACTGCCCAGTGATCCCTGGGTTACAGAGAGAGAGAGGGGGGAAATCAGCCAGGGTTCCTGCTCCTGATCACTGCTCAGTGATCCCTGGGTTAGAGAGAGAGAGAGAGAGAGAGGGGAAATCAGCCAGGGTTCCTGCTCCTGATCACTGCCCAGTGATCCCTGGGTTAGAGAGAGAGAGAGAGAGAGGGGGGAAATCAGCCAGGGTTCCTGCTCCTGATCACTGCCCAGTGATCCCTGGGTTAGAGAGAGAGAGAGAGGGGGGAAATCAGCCAGGGTTCCTGCTCCTGATCACTGCCCAGTGATCCCTGGGTTAGAGAGAGAGAGGGGGGGGAAATCAGCCAGGGTTCCTGCTCCTGATCACTGCCCAGTGATCCCTGGGTTAGAGAGAGAGAGAGGGGGGGGAAATCAGCCAGGGTTCCTGCTCCTGATCACTGCCCAGTGATCCCTGGGTTAGAGAGAGAGAGAGAGGGGGGAAATCAGCCAGGGTTCCTGTTCCTGATCACTGCCCAGTGATCCCTGGGTTAGAGAGAGAGAGAGGGGGGGGGAAATCAGCCAGGGTTCCTGCTCCTGATCACTGCCCAGTGATCCCTGGGTTAGAGAGAGAGAGGGAAAATCAGCCAGGTTTCCTGCTCCTGATCACTGCCCAGTGATCCCTGGGTTAGAGAGAGAGAGAGAGGGGGGGGAAATCAGCCAGGGTTCCTGCTCCTGATCACTGCCCAGTGATCCCTGGGCTTGAGAGAGAGGGGGGGGGAAATCAGCCAGGGTTCCTGCTCCTGATCCCTGCCCAGTGATCCCTGGGTTAGAGAGAGAGAGAGAGAGGGGAAATCAGCCAGGGTTCCTGCTCCTGATCACTGTCCAGTGATCACTGGGTTAGAGAGAGAGAGAGAGGGGGGGGAAATCAGCCAGGGTTCCTGCTCCTGATCACTGCCCAGTGATGCCTGGGTTAGAGAGAGAGGGGGGGGGGAGGGGGGAAATCAGCCAGGGTTCCTGCTCCTGATCACTGCCCAGTGATCCCTGGGTTAGAGAGAGAGAGAGAGAGGGGGGAAATCAGCCAGGGTTCCTGCTCCTGATCACTGCCCAGTGATCCCTGGGTTAGAGAGAGAGAGGGGGGAAATCAGCCAGGGTTCCTGCTCCTGATCACTGCCCAGTGATCCCTGGGTTAGAGAGAGAGAGGGGGGGGGGGAAATCAGCCAGGGTTCCTGCTCCTGATCACTGTCCAGTGATCCCTGGGTTAGAGAGAGAGAGAGAGGGGGGGAAATCAGCCAGGGTTCCTGCTCCTGATCACTGCCCAGTGATCCCTGGGTTAGAGAGAGAGAGAGAGGGGGGGAAATCAGCCAGGGTTCCTGCTCCTGATCACTGCCCAGTGATCCCTGGGTTAGAGAGAGAGAGAGGGGGGAAATCAGCCAGGGTTCCTGCTCCTGATCACTGCCCAGTGATCCCTGGGTTAGAGAGAGAGAGAGAGAGGGTGGAAATCAGCCAGAGTTCCTGCTCCTGATCACTGCCCAGTGATCCCTGGGTTAGAGAGAGAGGGGAAATCAGCCAGGGTTCCTGCTCCTGATCACTGCCCAGTGATCCCTGGGTTAGAGAGAGAGAGAGAGGGGGGAAATCAGCCAGGGTTCCTGCTCCTGATCACTGCCCAGTGATCCCTGGGTTAGAGAGAGAGAGAGAGAGGGGAAATCAGCCAGGGTTCCTGCTCCTGATCACTGCCCAGTGATCCCTGGGTTAGAGAGAGAGAGAGAGGGGGGGGAAATCAGCCAGGGTTCCTGCTCCTGATCACTGCCCAGTGACCCTGGGTTAGAGAGAGAGAGAGAGGGGGGGGGAAAATCAGCCAGGGTTCCTGCTCCTGATCACTGCCCAGTGATCCCTGGGTTAGAGAGAGAGAGAGAGAGGGGGGAAATCAGCCAGGGTTCCTGCTCCTGATCACTGCCCAGTGATCCCTGGGTTAGAGAGAGAGAGAGAGAGGGGGGAAATCAGCCAGGGTTCCTGCTCCTGATCACTGCCCAGTGATCCCTGGGTTAGAGAGAGAGAGAGAGAGGGGAAATCAGCCAGGGTTCCTGCTCCTGATCACTGCCCAGTGATCCCTGGGTTAGAGAGAGAGAGAGAGAGAGGGGGGAAATCAGCCAGGGTTCCTGCTCCTGATCACTGCCCAGTGATCCCTGGGTTAGAGAGAGAGAGAGAGGGGGGAAATCAGCCAGGGTTCCTGCTCCTGATCACTGCCCAGTGATCCCTGGGTTAGAGAGAGAGAGAGAGAGAGAGGGGGGAAATCAGCCAGGGTTCCTGCTCCTGATCACTGCCCAGTGATCCCTGGGTTAGAGAGAGGGGGGAAATCAGCCAGGGTTCCTGCTCCTCATCACTGTCCAGTGATCCCTGGGTTAGAGAGAGAGAGAGAGAGAGAGGGGGGGGGGAAATGAGCCAGGGTTCCTGCTCCTGATCACTGCCCAGTGATCCCTGGGTTAGAGAGAGAGAGAGGGGGGAAATCAGCCAGGGTTCCTGCTCCTGATCACTGCCCAGTGATCCCTGGGTTAGAGAGAGAGAGAGAGAGGGGGGAAATCAGCCAGGGTTCCTGCTCCTGATCACTGCCCAGTGATCCCTGGGTTAGAGAGAGAGAGAGAGGGGGGGGGGGAAATCAGCCAGGGTTCCTGCTCCTGATCACTGCCCAGTGATCCCTCTGTTAGAGAGAGAGAGAGAGGGGAAATCAGCCAGGGTTCCTGCTCCTGATCACTGCCCAGTGATCCCTGGGTTAGAGAGAGAGGGGGGAAATCAGCCAGGGTTCCTGCTCCTGATCACTGTCCAGTGATCCCTGGGTTAGAGAGAGAGAGAGAGGGGAAATCAGCCAGGGTTCCTGCTCCTGATCACTGCCCAGTGATCCCTGGGTTAGAGAGAGAGAGAGAGGGGGGAAATCAGCCAGGGTTCCTGCTCCTGATCACTGCCCAGTGATCCCTGGGTTAGAGAGAGAGAGAGAGAGGGGGGGGGGGAAATCAGCCAGGGTTCCTGCTCCTGATCACTGCCCAGTGATCCCTGGGTTAGAGAGAGAGAGGGGGGGGAAATCAGCCAGGGTTCCTGCTCCTGATCACTGCCCAGTGATCCCTGGGTTAGAGAGAGAGAGAGAGAGAGGGGAAATCAGCCAGGGTTCCTGTTCCTGATCACTGCCCAGTGATCCCTGGGTTAGAGAGAGAGAGGGGGGGAAATCAGCCAGGGTTCCTGCTCCTGATCACTGCCCAGTGATCCCTGGGTTAGAGAGAGAGAGAGAGGGGGGGGGGAAATCAGCCAGGGTTCCTGCTCCTGATCACTGCCCAGTGATCCCTGGGTTAGAGAGAGAGAGGGGGGGGAAATCAGCCAGGGTTCCTGCTCCTGATCACTGCCCAGTGATCCCTGGGTTAGAGAGAGAGAGAGGGGGGGGAAATCAGCCAGGGTTCCTGCTCCTGATCACTGCCCAGTGATCCCTGGGTTAGAGAGAGAGAGAGAGGGGGGAAATCAGCCAGGGTTCCTGTTCCTGATCACTGCCCAGTGATCCCTGGGTTAGAGAGAGAGAGGGGGGGGGGAAATCAGCCAGGGTTCCTGCTCCTGATCACTGCCCAGTGATCCCTGGGTTATAGAGAGAGAGGGAAAATCAGCCAGGGTTCCTGCTCCTGATCACTGCCCAGTGATCCCTGGGTTAGAGAGAGAGAGAGAGGGCGGGGAAATCAGCCAGGGTTCCTGCTCCTGATCACTGCCCAGTGATCCCTGGGTTAGAGAGAGAGAGGGGGGGAAATCAGCCAGGGTTCCTGCTCCTGATCCCTGCCCAGTGATCCCTGGGTTAGAGAGAGAGAGAGAGAGGGGAAATCAGCCAGGGTTCCTGCTCCTGATCACTGTCCAGTGATCACTGGGTTAGATAGAGAGAGAGAGAGGGGGGAAATCAGCCAGGGTTCCTGCTCCTGATCACTGCCCAGTGATCCCTGGGTTCGAGAGAGAGAGAGGGGGGAAATCAGCCAGGGTTCCTGCTCCTGATCACTGCCCAGTGATCCCTGGGTTAGAGAGAGAGAGAGGGGGGAAATCAGCCAGGGTTCCTGCTCCTGATCACTGCCCAGTGATCCCTGGGTTAGAGAGAGAGAGGGGGGAAATCAGCCAGGGTTCCTGCTCTTGATCACTGCCCAGTGATCCCTGGGTTAGAGAGAGAGAGAGAGAGAGGGGAAATCAGCCAGGGTTCCTGCTCCTGATCACTGCCCAGTGATCCCTGGGTTAGAGAGAGAGAGGGGGGAAATCAGCCAGGGTTCCTGCTCCTGATCACTGCCCAGTGATCCCTGGGTTAGAGAGAGAGAGAGAGAGAGGGGGGGAAATCAGCCAGGGTTCCTGCTCCTGATCACTGCCCAGTGATCCCTGGGTTAGAGAGAGAGAGAGAGGGGGGGGAAATCAGCCAGGGTTCCTGCTCCTGATCACTGCCCAGTGATCCCTGGGTGAGAGAGAGAGAGAGAGAGAGAGAGAGAGGGGAAATCAGCCAGGGTTCCTGCTCCTGATCACTGCCCAGTGATCCCTGGGTTAGAGAGAGAGAGAGAGAGAGAGAGGGGAAATCAGCCAGGGTTCCTGCTCCTGATCACTGCCCAGTGATCCCTGGGTTAGAGAGACAGAGAGAGAGAGAGAGAGGGGGGAAATGAGCCAGGGTTCCTGCTCCTGATCACTGCCCAGTGATCCCTGGGTTAGAGAGAGAGAGAGAGAGAGAGAGGGGGGAAATCAGCCAGGGTTCCTGCTCCTGATCACTGCCCAGTGATCCCTGGGTTAGAGAGAGAGAGAGAGAGAGGGGGGGGAAATCAGCAAGGGTTCCTGCTCCTGATCACTGCCCAGTGATCCCTGGGTTAGAGAGAGAGAGAGAGAGGGGAAATCAGCCAGGGTTCCTGCTCCTGATCACTGCCCAGTGATCCCTGGGTTAGAGAGAGAGAGAGAGAGGGGAAATCAGCCAGGGTTCCTGCTCCTGATCACTGCCCAGTGATCCCTGGGTTAGAGAGAGAGAGAGAGGGGGGAAATCAGCCAGGGTTCCTGCTCCTGATCACTGCCCAGTGATCCCTGGGTTAGAGAGAGAGAGAGAGAGGGGAAATCAGCCAGGGTTCCTGCTCCTGATCACTGCCCAGTGATCCCTGGGTTAGAGAGAGAGAGAGAGGGGGGGGAAATCAGCCAGGGTTCCTGCTCCTGATCACTGCCCAGTGACCCTGGGTTAGAGAGAGAGAGAGAGGGGGGGGGAAAATCAGCCAGGGTTCCTGCTCCTGATCACTGCCCAGTGATCCCTGGGTTAGAGAGAGAGAGAGAGAGGGGGGAAATCAGCCAGGGTTCCTGCTCCTGATCACTGCCCAGTGATCCCTGGGTTAGAGAGAGAGAGAGAGAGGGGGGAAATCAGCCAGGGTTCCTGCTCCTGATCACTGCCCAGTGATCCCTGGGTTAGAGAGAGAGAGAGAGAGGGGAAATCAGCCAGGGTTCCTGCTCCTGATCACTGCCCAGTGATCCCTGGGTTAGAGAGAGAGAGAGAGAGAGGGGGGAAATCAGCCAGGGTTCCTGCTCCTGATCACTGCCCAGTGATCCCTGGGTTAGAGAGAGAGAGAGAGGGGGGAAATCAGCCAGGGTTCCTGCTCCTGATCACTGCCCAGTGATCCCTGGGTTAGAGAGAGAGAGAGAGAGAGAGGGGGGAAATCAGCCAGGGTTCCTGCTCCTGATCACTGCCCAGTGATCCCTGGGTTAGAGAGAGGGGGGAAATCAGCCAGGGTTCCTGCTCCTCATCACTGTCCAGTGATCCCTGGGTTAGAGAGAGAGAGAGAGAGAGAGGGGGGGGGGAAATGAGCCAGGGTTCCTGCTCCTGATCACTGCCCAGTGATCCCTGGGTTAGAGAGAGAGAGAGGGGGGAAATCAGCCAGGGTTCCTGCTCCTGATCACTGCCCAGTGATCCCTGGGTTAGAGAGAGAGAGAGAGAGGGGGGAAATCAGCCAGGGTTCCTGCTCCTGATCACTGCCCAGTGATCCCTGGGTTAGAGAGAGAGAGAGAGGGGGGGGGGGAAATCAGCCAGGGTTCCTGCTCCTGATCACTGCCCAGTGATCCCTCTGTTAGAGAGAGAGAGAGAGGGGAAATCAGCCAGGGTTCCTGCTCCTGATCACTGCCCAGTGATCCCTGGGTTAGAGAGAGAGGGGGGAAATCAGCCAGGGTTCCTGCTCCTGATCACTGTCCAGTGATCCCTGGGTTAGAGAGAGAGAGAGAGGGGAAATCAGCCAGGGTTCCTGCTCCTGATCACTGCCCAGTGATCCCTGGGTTAGAGAGAGAGAGAGAGGGGGGAAATCAGCCAGGGTTCCTGCTCCTGATCACTGCCCAGTGATCCCTGGGTTAGAGAGAGAGAGAGAGAGGGGGGGGGGGAAATCAGCCAGGGTTCCTGCTCCTGATCACTGCCCAGTGATCCCTGGGTTAGAGAGAGAGAGGGGGGGGAAATCAGCCAGGGTTCCTGCTCCTGATCACTGCCCAGTGATCCCTGGGTTAGAGAGAGAGAGAGAGAGAGGGGAAATCAGCCAGGGTTCCTGTTCCTGATCACTGCCCAGTGATCCCTGGGTTAGAGAGAGAGAGGGGGGGAAATCAGCCAGGGTTCCTGCTCCTGATCACTGCCCAGTGATCCCTGGGTTAGAGAGAGAGAGAGAGGGGGGGGGGAAATCAGCCAGGGTTCCTGCTCCTGATCACTGCCCAGTGATCCCTGGGTTAGAGAGAGAGAGGGGGGGGAAATCAGCCAGGGTTCCTGCTCCTGATCACTGCCCAGTGATCCCTGGGTTAGAGAGAGAGAGAGGGGGGGGAAATCAGCCAGGGTTCCTGCTCCTGATCACTGCCCAGTGATCCCTGGGTTAGAGAGAGAGAGAGAGGGGGGAAATCAGCCAGGGTTCCTGTTCCTGATCACTGCCCAGTGATCCCTGGGTTAGAGAGAGAGAGGGGGGGGGGAAATCAGCCAGGGTTCCTGCTCCTGATCACTGCCCAGTGATCCCTGGGTTATAGAGAGAGAGGGAAAATCAGCCAGGGTTCCTGCTCCTGATCACTGCCCAGTGATCCCTGGGTTAGAGAGAGAGAGAGAGGGCGGGGAAATCAGCCAGGGTTCCTGCTCCTGATCACTGCCCAGTGATCCCTGGGTTAGAGAGAGAGAGGGGGGGAAATCAGCCAGGGTTCCTGCTCCTGATCCCTGCCCAGTGATCCCTGGGTTAGAGAGAGAGAGAGAGAGGGGAAATCAGCCAGGGTTCCTGCTCCTGATCACTGTCCAGTGATCACTGGGTTAGATAGAGAGAGAGAGAGGGGGGAAATCAGCCAGGGTTCCTGCTCCTGATCACTGCCCAGTGATCCCTGGGTTCGAGAGAGAGAGAGGGGGGAAATCAGCCAGGGTTCCTGCTCCTGATCACTGCCCAGTGATCCCTGGGTTAGAGAGAGAGAGAGGGGGGAAATCAGCCAGGGTTCCTGCTCCTGATCACTGCCCAGTGATCCCTGGGTTAGAGAGAGAGAGGGGGGAAATCAGCCAGGGTTCCTGCTCTTGATCACTGCCCAGTGATCCCTGGGTTAGAGAGAGAGAGAGAGAGAGGGGAAATCAGCCAGGGTTCCTGCTCCTGATCACTGCCCAGTGATCCCTGGGTTAGAGAGAGAGAGGGGGGAAATCAGCCAGGGTTCCTGCTCCTGATCACTGCCCAGTGATCCCTGGGTTAGAGAGAGAGAGAGAGAGAGGGGGGGAAATCAGCCAGGGTTCCTGCTCCTGATCACTGCCCAGTGATCCCTGGGTTAGAGAGAGAGAGAGAGGGGGGGGAAATCAGCCAGGGTTCCTGCTCCTGATCACTGCCCAGTGATCCCTGGGTGAGAGAGAGAGAGAGAGAGAGAGAGAGAGGGGAAATCAGCCAGGGTTCCTGCTCCTGATCACTGCCCAGTGATCCCTGGGTTAGAGAGAGAGAGAGAGAGAGAGAGGGGAAATCAGCCAGGGTTCCTGCTCCTGATCACTGCCCAGTGATCCCTGGGTTAGAGAGACAGAGAGAGAGAGAGAGAGGGGGGAAATGAGCCAGGGTTCCTGCTCCTGATCACTGCCCAGTGATCCCTGGGTTAGAGAGAGAGAGAGAGAGAGAGAGGGGGGAAATCAGCCAGGGTTCCTGCTCCTGATCACTGCCCAGTGATCCCTGGGTTAGAGAGAGAGAGAGAGAGAGGGGGGGGAAATCAGCAAGGGTTCCTGCTCCTGATCACTGCCCAGTGATCCCTGGGTTAGAGAGAGAGAGAGAGAGGGGAAATCAGCCAGGGTTCCTGCTCCTGATCACTGCCCAGTGATCCCTGGGTTAGAGAGAGAGAGAGGGGGGGGGGAAATCAGCCAGGGTTCCTGCTCCTGATCACTGCCCAGTGATCCCTGGGTTAGAGAGAGAGAGAGAGAGGGGAAATCAGCCAGGGTTCCTGCTCCTGATCACTGCCCAGTGATCCCTGGGTTAGAGAGAGAGAGAGGGGGGGGGGGGGAAATCAGCCAGGGTTCCTGCTCCTGATCACTGCCCAGTGATCCCTGGGTTAGAGAGAGAGAGAGAGAGGGGGGGGGGGGGAAATCAGCCAGGGTTCCTGCTCCTGATCACTGCCCAGTGATCCGTGGGTTAGAGAGAGAGAGAGAGGGGGGAAATCAGCCAGGGTTCCTGCTCCTGATCACTGCCCAGTGATCCCTGGGTTAGAGAGAGAGAGAGAGGGGGGAAATCAGCCAGGGTTCCTGCTCCTGATCACTGCCCAGTGATCCCTGGGTTAGAGAGAGAGAGAGAGGGGGGGGGAAATCAGCCAGGGTTCCTGCTCCTGATCACTGCCCAGTGATCCCTGGGTTAGAGAGAGAGAGAGAGAGAGGGGAAATCAGCCAGGGTTCCTGCTCCTGATCACTGCCCAGTGATCCCTGGGTTAGAGAGAGAGAGAGAGAGAGAGGGGGGATATCAGCCAGGGTTCCTGCTCCTGATCACTGCCCAGTGATCCCCGGGTTAGAGAGAGAGAGAGAGAGGGGAAATCAGCCAGGATTCCTGCTCCTGATAACTGCCCAGTGATCCCTGGGTTAGAGAGAGAGAGAGAGAGAGAGAGGGGAAATCAGCCAGGATTCCTGCTCCTGATCACTGCCCAGTGATCCCTGGGTTAGAGAGAGAGGGGGGGGGGGAAATCAGCCAGGGTTCCTGCTCCTGATCACTGCCCAGTGATCCCTGGGTTAGAGAGAGAGAGGGGGGAAATCAGCCAGGGTTCCTGCTCCTGATCACTGTCCAGTGATCCCTGGGTTAGAGAGAGAGGGAGAGGTGGGGGAAATCAGCCAGGGTTCCTGCTCCTGATCACTGCCCAGTGATCCCTGGGTTAGAGAGAGAGAGAGGGGGGAAATCAGCCAGGGTTCCTGCTCCTGATCACTGCCCAGTGATCCCTGGGTTAGAGAGAGAGAGAGAGAGAGAGGGGAAATCAGCCAGGGTTCCTGCTCCTGATCACTGTCCAGTGATCCCTGGGTTAGA
Organism: Chiloscyllium punctatum; assembly: GCF_047496795.1. Classification (NCBI taxonomy): domain Eukaryota; kingdom Metazoa; phylum Chordata; class Chondrichthyes; order Orectolobiformes; family Hemiscylliidae; genus Chiloscyllium; species Chiloscyllium punctatum. The sequence goes on from NW_027310545.1 coordinate 38,002, forward strand.
GAGAGAGAGGGGGGGGAAATCAGCCAGGGTTCCTGCTCCTGATCACTGCCCAGTGATCCCTGGGTTAGAGAGAGAGAGAGAGGGGGGGGGGGAAATCAGCCAGGGTTCCTGCTCCTGATCACTGCCCAGTGATCCCTGGGTTAGAGAGAGAGAGAGAGAGAGGGGGGAAATCAGCCAGGGTTCCTGCTCCTGATCACTGCCCAGTGATCCCTGGGTTAGAGAGAGAGGGGGGAAATCAGCCAGGGTTCCTGCTCCTGATCACTGCCCAGTGATCTCTGGGTTAGAGAGAGAGAGAGAGAGGGGGGCGAAATCAGCCAGGGTTCCTGCTCCTGATCACTGCCCAGTGATCCCTGGGTTAGAGAGAGAGAGAGGGGAAATCAGCCAGGGTTCCTGCTCCTGATCACTGCCCAGTGATCTCTGGGTTAGAGAGAGAGAGAGAGAGAGAGGGGGGAAATCAGCCAGGGTTCCTGCTCCTGATCACTGCCCAGTGATCCCTGGGTTAGAGAGAGAGAGAGAGGGGAAATCAGCCAGGGTTCCTGCTCCTGATCACTGCCCAGTGATCCCTGGGTTAGAGAGAGAGAGAGAGGGGAAATCAGCCAGGGTTCCTGCTCCTGATCACTGCCCAGTGATCTCTGGGTTAGAGAGAGAGAGAGAGAGGGGCGGGGAAATCAGCCAGGGTTCCTGCTCCTGATCACTGCCCAGTGATCCCTGGGTTAGAGAGAGAGAGGGGGGGAAATCAGCCAGGGTTCCTGCTCCTGATCACTGCCCAGTGATCTCTGGGTTAGAGAGAGAGAGAGAGAGAGGGGAAATCAGCCAGGGTTCCTGTTCCTGATCACTGCCCAGTGATCCCTGGGTTAGAGAGAGAGAGGGGGGGAAATCAGCCAGGGTTCCTGCTCCTGATCACTGCCCAGTGATCCCTGGGTTAGAGAGAGAGAGAGAGGGGGGGGGGAAATCAGCCAGGGTTCCTGCTCCTGATCACTGCCCAGTGATCCCTGGGTTAGAGAGAGAGAGGGGGGGGAAATCAGCCAGGGTTCCTGCTCCTGATCACTGCCCAGTGATCCCTGGGTTAGAGAGAGAGAGAGGGGGGGGAAATCAGCCAGGGTTCCTGCTCCTGATCACTGCCCAGTGATCCCTGGGTTAGAGAGAGAGAGAGAGGGGGGAAATCAGCCAGGGTTCCTGTTCCTGATCACTGCCCAGTGATCCCTGGGTTAGAGAGAGAGAGGGGGGGGGGAAATCAGCCAGGGTTCCTGCTCCTGATCACTGCCCAGTGATCCCTGGGTTATAGAGAGAGAGGGAAAATCAGCCAGGGTTCCTGCTCCTGATCACTGCCCAGTGATCCCTGGGTTAGAGAGAGAGAGAGAGGGCGGGGAAATCAGCCAGGGTTCCTGCTCCTGATCACTGCCCAGTGATCCCTGGGTTAGAGAGAGAGAGGGGGGGGAAATCAGCCAGGGTTCCTGCTCCTGATCCCTGCCCAGTGATCCCTGGGTTAGAGAGAGAGAGAGAGAGGGGAAATCAGCCAGGGTTCCTGCTCCTGATCACTGTCCAGTGATCACTGGGTTAGATAGAGAGAGAGAGAGGGGGGAAATCAGCCAGGGTTCCTGCTCCTGATCACTGCCCAGTGATCCCTGGGTTCGAGAGAGAGAGAGGGGGGAAATCAGCCAGGGTTCCTGCTCCTGATCACTGCCCAGTGATCCCTGGGTTAGAGAGAGAGAGAGGGGGGAAATCAGCCAGGGTTCCTGCTCCTGATCACTGCCCAGTGATCCCTGGGTTAGAGAGAGAGAGGGGGGGAAATCAGCCAGGGTTCCTGCTCTTGATCACTGCCCAGTGATCCCTGGGTTAGAGAGAGAGAGAGAGAGAGGGGAAATCAGCCAGGGTTCCTGCTCCTGATCACTGCCCAGTGATCCCTGGGTTAGAGAGAGAGAGGGGGGAAATCAGCCAGGGTTCCTGCTCCTGATCACTGCCCAGTGATCCCTGGGTTAGAGAGAGAGAGAGAGAGAGGGGGGGAAATCAGCCAGGGTTCCTGCTCCTGATCACTGCCCAGTGATCCCTGGGTTAGAGAGAGAGAGAGAGGGGGGGGAAATCAGCCAGGGTTCCTGCTCCTGATCACTGCCCAGTGATCCCTGGGTGAGAGAGAGAGAGAGAGAGAGAGAGAGAGGGGAAATCAGCCAGGGTTCCTGCTCCTGATCACTGCCCAGTGATCCCTGGGTTAGAGAGAGAGAGAGAGAGAGAGAGGGGAAATCAGCCAGGGTTCCTGCTCCTGATCACTGCCCAGTGATCCCTGGGTTAGAGAGACAGAGAGAGAGAGAGAGAGGGGGGAAATGAGCCAGGGTTCCTGCTCCTGATCACTGCCCAGTGATCCCTGGGTTAGAGAGAGAGAGAGAGAGAGAGAGGGGGGAAATCAGCCAGGGTTCCTGCACCTGATCACTGCCCAGTGATCCCTGGGTTAGAGAGAGAGAGAGAGAGAGGGGGGGGAAATCAGCAAGGGTTCCTGCTCCTGATCACTGCCCAGTGATCCCTGGGTTAGAGAGAGAGAGAGAGAGGGGAAATCAGCCAGGGTTCCTGCTCCTGATCACTGCCCAGTGATCCCTGGGTTAGAGAGAGAGAGAGAGAGGGGAAATCAGCCAGGGTTCCTGCTCCTGATCACTGCCCAGTGATCCCTGGGTTAGAGAGAGAGAGAGGGGGGGGGAAATCAGCCAGGGTTCCTGCTCCTGATCACTGCCCAGTGATCCCTGGGTTAGAGAGAGAGAGAGAGAGGGGAAATCAGCCAGGGTTCCTGCTCCTGATCACTGCCCAGTGATCCCTGGGTTAGAGAGAGAGAGAGGGGGGGGGGGGGGGAAATCAGCCAGGGTTCCTGCTCCTGATCACTGCCCAGTGATCCCTGGGTTAGAGAGAGAGAGAGAGAGGGGGGGGGGGGAAATCAGCCAGGGTTCCTGCTCCTGATCACTGCCCAGTGATCCGTGGGTTAGAGAGAGAGAGAGAGGGGGGAAATCAGCCAGGGTTCCTGCTCCTGATCACTGCCCAGTGATCCCTGGGTTAGAGAGAGAGAGAGAGGGGGGAAATCAGCCAGGGTTCCTGCTCCTGATCACTGCCCAGTGATCCCTGGGTTAGAGAGAGAGAGAGAGGGGGGGGAAATCAGCCAGGGTTCCTGCTCCTGATCACTGCCCAGTGATCCCTGGGTTAGAGAGAGAGAGAGAGAGAGAGAGAGAGGGGGGATATCAGCCAGGGTTCCTGCTCCTGATCACTGCCCAGTGATCCCTGGGTTAGAGAGAGAGAGAGGGGGGAAATCAGCCAGGGTTCCTGCTCCTGATCACTGCCCAGTGATCCCTGGGTTAGAGAGAGAGAGAGAGAGAGAGGGGGGATATCAGCCAGGGTTCCTGCTCCTGATCACTGCCCAGTGATCCCCGGGTTAGAGAGAGAGAGAGAGAGGGGAAATCAGCCAGGATTCCTGCTCCTGATAACTGCCCAGTGATCCCTGGGTTAGAGAGAGAGAGAGAGAGAGAGAGGGGAAATCAGCCAGGATTCCTGCTCCTGATCACTGCCCAGTGATCCCTGGGTTAGAGAGAGAGGGGGGGGGGGAAATCAGCCAGGGTTCCTGCTCCTGATCACTGCCCAGTGATCCCTGGGTTAGAGAGAGAGAGGGGGGAAATCAGCCAGGGTTCCTGCTCCTGATCACTGTCCAGTGATCCCTGGGTTAGAGAGAGAGAGAGAGAGAGAGGGGAAATCAGCCAGGGTTCCTGCTCCTGATCACTGCCCAGTGATCCCTGGGTTAGAGAGAGAGAGGGGGGAAATCAGCCAGGGTTCCTGCTCCTGATCACTGCCCAGTGATCCCTGGGTTAGAGAGAGAGAGAGAGGGGGGGAAATCAGCCAGGGTTCCTGCTCCTGATCACTGTCCAGTGATCCCTGGGTTAGAGAGAGAGAGGGGGGGGAAATCAGCCAGGGTTCCTGCTCCTGATCACTGCCCAGTGATCCCTGGGTTAGAGAGAGAGAGAGAGGGGGGGGGGGAAATCAGCCAGGGTTCCTGCTCCTGATCACTGCCCAGTGATCCCTGGGTTAGAGAGAGAGAGAGAGAGAGGGGGGAAATCAGCCAGGGTTCCTGCTCCTGATCACTGCCCAGTGATCCCTGGGTTAGAGAGAGAGAGGGGGGGGCGGAAATCAGCCAGGGTTCCTGCTCCTGATCACTGCCCAGTGATCCCTGGGTTAGAGAGAGAGGGGGGGAAATCAGCCAGGGTTCCTGCTCCTGATCACTGCCCAGTGATCCCTGGGTTAGAGAGAGAGAGAGAGAGAGGGGAAATCAGCCAGGGTTCCTGCTCCTGATCACTGCCCAGTGATCCCTGGGTTAGAGAGAGAGAGAGAGAGAGAGGGGGGAAATCAGCCAGGGTTCCTGCTCCTGATCACTGCCCAGTGATCCCTGGGTTAGAGAGAGAGAGAGGGGAAATCAGCCAGGGTTCCTGCTCCTGATCACTGCCCAGTGATCTCTGGGTTAGAGAGAGAGAGAGAGAGAGAGGGGGGAAATCAGCCAGGGTTCCTGCTCCTGATCACTGCCCAGTGATCCCTGGGTTAGAGAGAGAGAGAGAGGGGAAATCAGCCAGGGTTCCTGCTCCTGATCACTGCCCAGTGATCTCTGGGTTAGAGAGAGAGAGAGAGAGGGGGCGGGGAAATCAGCCAGGGTTCCTGCTCCTGATCACTGCCCAGTGATCTCTGGGTTAGAGAGAGAGAGAGAGAGAGAGGGGGGAAATCAGCCAGGGTTCCTGCTCCTGATCACTGCCCAGTGATCCCTGGGTTAGAGAGAGAGAGAGAGAGAGAGGGGAAATCAGCCAGGGTTCCTGCTCCTGATCACTGCCCAGTGATCCCTGGGTTAGAGAGAGAGAGAGGGGGGGAAATCAGCCAGGGTTCCTGCTCCTGATCACTGCCCAGTGATCCCTGGGTTAGAGAGAGAGAGAGAGGGGGGAAATCAGCCAGGGTTCCTGCTCCTGATGACTGCCCAGTGATCCCTGGGGTTAGAGAGAGAGAGAGGTGGGGGGGAAATCAGCCAGGGTTCCTGCTCCTGATCACTGCCCAGTGATCCCTGGGTTAGAGAGAGAGAGAGGGGGGGGGAAATCAGCCAGGGTTCCTGCTCCTGATCACTGCCCAGTGATCCCTGGGTTAGAGAGAGAGAGAGAGGGGGGAAATCAGCCAGGGTTCCTGCTCCTGATCACTGCCCAGTGATCCATGGGTTAGAGAGAGAGAGAGAGAGAGGGGAAATCAGCCAGGGTTCCTGCTCCTGATCACTGCCCAGTGATCCCTGGGGTTAGAGAGAGAGAGAGGGGGGGGGAAATCAGCCAGGGTTCCTGCTCCTGATCACTGCCCAGTGATCCCTGGGTTAGAGAGAGAGAGAGGGGGGGAAATCAGCCAGGGTTCCTGCTCCTGATCACTGCCCAGTGATCCCTGGGTTAGAGAGAGAGAGAGGGGGGAAATCAGCCAGGGTTCCTGCTCCTGATCACTGCCCAGTGATCCCTGGGTTAGAGAGAGAGAGAGAGAGAGAGAGAGGGGGGGAAATCAGCCAGGGTTCCTGCTCCTGATCACTGCCCAGTGATCCCTGGGTTAGAGAGAGAGAGGGGGGGGAAATCAGCCAGGGTTCCTGCTCCTGATCACTGCCCAGTGATCCCTGGGTTAGAGAGAGAGAGAGGGGGGAAATCAGCCAGGGTTCCTGCTCCTGATCACTGCCCAGTGATCCCTGGGTTAGAGAGAGAGAGAGAGAGGGGGGAAATCAGCCAGGGTTCCTGCTCCTGATCACTGCCCAGTGATCCCTGGATTAGAGAGAGAGAGGGGGGGGCGGAAATCAGCCAGGGTTCCTGCTCCTGATCACTGCCCAGTGATCCCTGGGTTAGAGAGAGAGGGGGGGAAATCAGCCAGGGTTCCTGCTCCTGATCACTGCCCAGTGATCCCTGGGTTAGAGAGAGAGAGAGAGAGAGGGGAAATCAGCCAGGGTTCCTGCTCCTGATCACTGTCCAGTGATCCCTGGGTTAGAGAGAGAGAGAGAGGGGGGAAATCAGCCAGGGTTCCTGCTCCTGATCACTGCCCAGTGATCCCTGGGTTAGAGAGAGAGAGAGAGAGAGGGGAAATCAGCCAGGGTTCCTGCTCCTGATCACTGCCCAGTGATCCCTGGGTTAGAGAGAGAGAGGGGGGGGGAATCAGCCAGGGTTCCTGCTCCTGATCACTGCCCAGTGATCCCTGGGTTAGAGAGAGAGAGAGAGAGAGGGGAAATCAGCCAGGGTTCCTGCTCCTGATCACTGCCCAGTGATCCCTGGGTTAGAGAGAGAGAGAGAGAGAGAGGGGAAATCAGCCAGGGTTCCTGCTCCTGATCACTGCCCAGTGATCCCTGGGTTAGAGAGAGAGAGGGGGGGGGGAAATCAGCCAGGGTTCCTGCTCCTGATCACTGCCCAGTGATCCCTGTGTTAGAGAGAGAGAGGGGGGGAAATCAGCCAGGGTTCCTGCTCCTGATCACTGCCCAGTGATCCCTGGATTAGAGAGAGAGAGGGGGGGGGCGGAAATCAGCCAGGGTTCCTGCTCCTGATCACTGCCCAGTGATCCCTGGGTTAGAGAGAGAGGGGGGTGGGAAATCAGCCAGGGTTCCTGCTCCTGATCACTGCCCAGTGATCCCTGGGTTAGAGAGAGAGAGAGGGGGGGTAAATCAGCCAGGGTTCCTGCTCCTGATCACTGCCCAGTGATCCCTGGGTGAGAGAGAGAGAGAGAGAGGGGAAATCAGCCAGGGTTCCTGCTCCTGATCACTGCCCAGTGATCCCTGGTTTAGAGAGAGAGAGAGAGGTGGGGGAAATCAGCCAGGGTTCCTGCTCCTGATCACTGCCCAGTGATCCCTGGGTTAGAGAGAGAGAGAGAGAGGGGAAATCAGCCAGGGTTCCTGCTCCTGATCACTGCCCAGTGATCCCTGGGTTAGAGAGAGAGAGAGAGAGAGAGAGAGAGTGGGGGGAAATCAGCCAGGGTTCCTGCTCCTGATCACTGCCCAGTGATCCCTGGGTTAGAGAGAGAGAGAGAGAGGGGAAATCAGCCAGGGTTCCTGCTCCTGATCACTGCCCAGTGATCCCTGGGTTAGAGAGAGAGAGAGGGGGGGGGGAAATCAGCCAGGGTTCCTGCTCCTGATCACTGCCCAGTGATCCCTGGGTTAGAGAGAGATAGAGAGAGAGGGGAAATCAGCCAGGGTTCCTGCTCCTGATCACTGCCCAGTGATCCCTGGGTTAGAGAGAGAGAGGGGGGAAATCAGCCAGGATTCCTGCTCCTGATCACTGCCCAGTGATCCCTGGGTTACAGAGAGAGAGAGGGGGGAAATCAGCCAGGGTTCCTGCTCCTGATCACTGCCCAGTGATCCCTGGGTTAGAGAGAGAGAGAGAGAGGGGAAATCAGCCATGGTTCCTGCTCCTGATCACTGCCCAGTGATCCCTGGGTTAGAGAGAGAGAGAGGGGGGGGGAAATCAGCCAGGGTTCCTGCTCCTGATCACTGCCCAGTGATCCCTGGGTTAGAGAGAGATAGAGAGAGAGGGGAAATCAGCCAGGGTTCCTGCTCCTGATCACTGCCCAGTGATCCCTGGGTTAGAGAGAGAGAGAGAGAGAGAGAGAGGGGAAATCAGCCAGGGTTCCTGCTCCTGATCACTGCCCAGTGATCCCTGGGTTAGAGAGAGAGAGAGAGGGGGAAATCAGCCAGGGTTCCTGCTCCTGATCACTGCCCAGTGATCCCTGGGTTAGAGAGAGAGAGGGGGGGGGGGGGGAAATCAGCCAGGGTTCCTGCTCCTGATCACTGCCCAGTGATCCCTGGGTTAGAGAGAGAGAGAGAGGGGGGAAATCAGCCAGGGTTCCTGCTCCTGATCACTGCCCAGTGATCCCTGGGTTAGAGAGAGAGAGAGGGGGGGGAAATCAGCCAGGGTTCCTGCTCCTGATCACTGCCCAGTGATCCCTGGGTTAGAGAGAGAGAGAGGGGGGGAAATCAGCCAGGGTTCCTGCTCCTGATCACTGCCCAGTGATCCCTGGGTTAGAGAGAGAGAGAGAGAGAGAGGGGAAATCAGCCAGGGTTCCTGCTCCTGATCACTGTCCAGTGATCCCTGGGTTAGAGAGAGAGAGGGGGGGGAAATCAGCCAGGGTTCCTGCTCCTGATCACTGCCCAGTGATCCCTGGGTTAGAGAGAGAGAGAGAGGGGGGGGGGGAAATCAGCCAGGGTTCCTGCTCCTGATCACTGCCCAGTGATCCCTGGGTTAGAGAGAGAGAGAGAGAGAGGGGGGAAATCAGCCAGGGTTCCTGCTCCTGATCACTGCCCAGTGATCCCTGGGTTAGAGAGAGAGAGGGGGGGGCGGAAATCAGCCAGGGTTCCTGCTCCTGATCACTGCCCAGTGATCCCTGGGTTAGAGAGAGAGGGGGGAAATCAGCCAGGGTTCCTGCTCCTGATCACTGCCCAGTGATCTCTGGGTTAGAGAGAGAGAGAGAGAGGGGGGCGAAATCAGCCAGGGTTCCTGCTCCTGATCACTGCCCAGTGATCCCTGGGTTAGAGAGAGAGAGAGGGGAAATCAGCCAGGGTTCCTGCTCCTGATCACTGCCCAGTGATCTCTGGGTTAGAGAGAGAGAGAGAGAGAGAGGGGGGAAATCAGCCAGGGTTCCTGCTCCTGATCACTGCCCAGTGATCCCTGGGTTAGAGAGAGAGAGAGAGGGGAAATCAGCCAGGGTTCCTGCTCCTGATCACTGCCCAGTGATCCCTGGGTTAGAGAGAGAGAGAGAGAGGGGGGGGGAAATCAGCCAGGGTTCCTGCTTCCTGATCACTGCCCAGTGATCTCTGGGTTAGAGAGAGAGAGAGAGAGAGAGGGGGGAAATCAGCCAGGGTTCCTGCTCCTGATCACTGCCCAGTGATCCCTGGGTTAGAGAGAGAGAGAGAGAGAGAGGGGAAATCAGCCAGGGTTCCTGCTCCTGATCACTGCCCAGTGATCCCTGGGTTAGAGAGAGAGAGAGGGGGGGGGAAATCAGCCAGGGTTCCTGCTCCTGATCACTGCCCAGTGATCCCTGGGTTAGAGAGAGAGAGAGAGGGGGGAAATCAGCCAGGGTTCCTGCTCCTGATGACTGCCCAGTGATCCCTGGGGTTAGAGAGAGAGAGAGGTGGGGGGGAAATCAGCCAGGGTTCCTGCTCCTGATCACTGCCCAGTGATCCCTGGGTTAGAGAGAGAGAGAGGGGGGGGGAAATCAGCCAGGGTTCCTGCTCCTGATCACTGCCCAGTGATCCCTGGGTTAGAGAGAGAGAGAGAGGGGGGGAAATCAGCCAGGGTTCCTGCTCCTGATCACTGCCCAGTGATCCATGGGTTAGAGAGAGAGAGAGAGAGAGGGGAAATCAGCCAGGGTTCCTGCTCCTGATCACTGCCCAGTGATCCCTGGGGTTAGAGAGAGAGAGAGGGGGGGGGAAATCAGCCAGGGTTCCTGCTCCTGATCACTGCCCAGTGATCCCTGGGTTAGAGAGAGAGAGAGGGGGGAAATCAGCCAGGGTTCCTGCTCCTGATCACTGCCCAGTGATCCCTGGGTTAGAGAGAGAGAGAGGGGGGGAAATCAGCCAGGGTTCCTGCTCCTGATCACTGCCCAGTGATCCCTGGGTTAGAGAGAGAGAGAGAGAGAGAGAGGGGGGGAAATCAGCCAGGGTTCCTGCTCCTGATCACTGCCCAGTGATCCCTGGGTTAGAGAGAGAGAGGGGGGGGGAAATCAGCCAGGGTTCCTGCTCCTGATCACTGCCCAGTGATCCCTGGGTTAGAGAGAGAGAGAGGGGGGAAATCAGCCAGGGTTCCTGCTCCTGATCACGCCCAGTGATCCCTGGGTTAGAGAGAGAGAGAGAGAGGGGGGAAATCAGCCAGGGTTCCTGCTCCTGATCACTGCCCAGTGATCCCTGGATTAGAGAGAGAGAGAGGGGGGGCGGAAATCAGCCAGGGTTCCTGCTCCTGATCACTGCCCAGTGATCCCTGGGTTAGAGAGAGAGGGGGGGAAATCAGCCAGGGTTCCTGCTCCTGATCACTGCCCAGTGATCCCTGGGTTAGAGAGAGAGAGAGAGAGAGGGGAAATCAGCCAGGGTTCCTGCTCCTGATCACTGTCCAGTGATCCCTGGGTTAGAGAGAGAGAGAGAGGGGGGAAATCAGCCAGGGTTCCTGCTCCTGATCACTGCCCAGTGATCCCTGGGTTAGAGAGAGAGAGAGAGAGAGGGGAAATCAGCCAGGGTTCCTGCTCCTGATCACTGCCCAGTGATCCCTGGGTTAGAGAGAGAGAGAGGGGGGGGGAATCAGCCAGGGTTCCTGCTCCTGATCACTGCCCAGTGATCCCTGGGTTAGAGAGAGAGAGAGAGAGAGGGGAAATCAGCCAGGGTTCCTGCTCCTGATCACTGCCCAGTGATCCCTGGGTTAGAGAGAGAGAGAGAGAGAGAGGGGAAATCAGCCAGGGTTCCTGCTCCTGATCACTGCCCAGTGATCCCTGGGTTAGAGAGAGAGAGGGGGGGGGAAATCAGCCAGGGTTCCTGCTCCTGATCACTGCCCAGTGATCCCTGTGTTAGAGAGAGAGAGGGGGGAAATCAGCCAGGGTTCCTGCTCCTGATCACTGCCCAGTGATCCCTGGATTAGAGAGAGAGAGGGGGGGGGCGGAAATCAGCCAGGGTTCCTGCTCCTGATCACTGCCCAGTGATCCCTGGGTTAGAGAGAGAGGGGGGTGGGAAATCAGCCAGGGTTCCTGCTCCTGATCACTGCCCAGTGATCCCTGGGTTAGAGAGAGAGAGAGGGGGGGTAAATCAGCCAGGGTTCCTGCTCCTGATCACTGCCCAGTGATCCCTGGGTGAGAGAGAGAGAGAGAGAGGGGAAATCAGCCAGGGTTCCTGCTCCTGATCACTGCCCAGTGATCCCTGGTTTAGAGAGAGAGAGAGAGGTGGGGGAAATCAGCCAGGGTTCCTGCTCCTGATCACTGCCCAGTGATCCCTGGGTTAGAGAGAGAGAGAGAGAGGGGAAATCAGCCAGGGTTCCTGCTCCTGATCACTGCCCAGTGATCCCTGGGTTAGAGAGAGAGAGAGAGAGAGAGAGAGAGAGTGGGGGGAAATCAGCCAGGGTTCCTGCTCCTGATCACTGCCCAGTGATCCCTGGGTTAGAGAGAGAGAGAGAGAGGGGAAATCAGCCATGGTTCCTGCTCCTGATCACTGCCCAGTGATCCCTGGGTTAGAGAGAGAGAGAGGGGGGGGGAAATCAGCCAGGGTTCCTGCTCCTGATCACTGCCCAGTGATCCCTGGGTTAGAGAGAGATAGAGAGAGAGGGGAAATCAGCCAGGGTTCCTGCTCCTGATCACTGCCCAGTGATCCCTGGGTTAGAGAGAGAGAGGGGGGAAATCAGCCAGGATTCCTGCTCCTGATCACTGCCCAGTGATCCCTGGGTTACAGAGAGAGAGAGGGGGGAAATCAGCCAGGGTTCCTGCTCCTGATCACTGCCCAGTGATCCCTGGGTTAGAGAGAGAGAGAGAGAGGGGAAATCAGCCATGGTTCCTGCTCCTGATCACTGCCCAGTGATCCCTGGGTTAGAGAGAGAGAGAGGGGGGGGGAAATCAGCCAGGGTTCCTGCTCCTGATCACTGCCCAGTGATCCCTGGGTTAGAGAGAGATAGAGAGAGAGGGGAAATCAGCCAGGGTTCCTGCTCCTGATCACTGCCCAGTGATCCCTGGGTTAGAGAGAGAGAGAGAGAGAGAGAGAGGGGAAATCAGCCAGGGTTCCTGCTCCTGATCACTGCCCAGTGATCCCTGGGTTAGAGAGAGAGAGAGAGGGGAAATCAGCCAGGGTTCCTGCTCCTGATCACTGCCCAGTGATCCCTGGGTTAGAGAGAGAGAGGGGGGGGGGGGGAAATCAGCCAGGGTTCCTGCTCCTGATCACTGCCCAGTGATCCCTGGGTTAGAGAGAGAGAGAGAGGGGGGAAATCAGCCAGGGTTCCTGCTCCTGATCACTGCCCAGTGATCCCTGGGTTAGAGAGAGAGAGAGGGGGGGGAAATCAGCCAGGGTTCCTGCTCCTGATCACTGCCCAGTGATCCTTGGGTTAGAGAGAGAGAGAGGGGGGGAAATCAGCCAGGGTTCCTGCTCCTGATCACTGCCCAGTGATCCCTGGTTTAGAGAGAGAGAGAGAGAGGAAATCAGCCAGGGTTCCTGCTCCTGATCACTGTCCAGTGATCCCTGGGTTAGAGAGAGAGAGAGAGGGGGGAAATCAGCCAGGGTTCCTGCTCCTGATCACTGCCCAGTGATCCCTGGGTTAGAGAGAGAGATAGAGAGAGGGGGGGGGGAAATCAGCCAGGGTTCCTGCTCCTGATCACTGCCCAGTGATCCCTGGGTTAGAGAGAGAGAGAGAGGGGAAATCAGCCAGGGTTCCTGCTCCTGATCACTGCCCAGTGATGCCTGGGTTAGAGAGAGAGGGGGGGGGGGAAATCAGCCAGGGTTCCTGCTCCTGATCACTGCCCAGTGATCCCTGGGTTAGATAGAGAGAGGGGGGGGAAATCAGCCAGGGTTCCTGCTCCTGATCACTGCCCAGTGATCCCTGGGTTAGAGAGAGAGAGAGAGAGGGGGGGAAATCAGCCAGGGTTCCTGCTCCTGATCACTGCCCAGTGATCCCTGGGTTAGAGAGAGAGAGAGAGAGGGGGGAAATCAGCCAGGGTTCCTGCTCCTGATCACTGCCCAGTGATCCCTGGGTTAGAGAGAGAGGGGGGGGGGGGAAATCAGCCAGGGTTCCTGCTCCTGATCACTGCCCAGTGATCCCTGGGTTAGAGAGAGAGGGAGAGGGGGGGGGAAATCAGCCAGGGTTCCTGCTCCTGATCACTGCCCAGTGATCCCTGGGTTAGAGAGAGAGAGAGAGGGGGGGGAAATCAGCCAGGGTTCCTGCTCCTGATCACTGCCCAGTGATCCCTGGGTTAGAGAGAGAGAGGGGGGAAATCAGCCAGGGTTCCTGCTCCTGATCACTGCCCAGTGATCCCTGGGTTAGAGAGAGAGTGAGGGGGGAAATCAGCCAGGGTTCCTGCTCCTGATCACTGCCCAGTGATCCCTGGGTGAGAGAGAGAGAGAGAGAGAGAGAGAGGGGAAATCAGCCAGGGTTCCTGCTCCTGATCACTGCCCAGTGATCCCTGGGTTAGAGAGAGAGAGAGAGAGACGGGAAATCAGCCAGGGTTCCTGCTCCTGATCTCTGTCCAGTGATCCCTGGGTTAGAGAGAGAGAGAGGGGAAATCAGCCAGGGTTCCTGCTCCTGATCACTGCCCAGTGATCCCTGGGTTAGTGAGAGAGAGGGGAAATCAGCCAGGGTTCCTGCTCCTGATCACTGCCCAGTGATCCCTGGGTTAGAGAGAGAGAGAGGGGGGGGGGGGGAAATCAGCCAGGGTTCCTGCTCCTGATCACTGCCCAGTGATCCCTGGGTTAGAGAGAGAGAGAGAGAGGGGAAATCAGCCAGGGTTCCTGCTCCTGATCACTGCCCAGTGATCCCTGGGTTAGAGAGAGAGAGAGAGAGACGGGAAATCAGCCAGGGTTCCTGCTCCTGATCACTGCCCAGTGATCCCTGGGTTAGAGAGAGAGAGAGGGGGGAAATCAGCCAGGGTTCCTGCTCCTGATCACTGCCCAGTGATCCCTGGGTTAGAGAGAGACAGAGAGGGGAAATCAGCCAGGGTTCCTGCTCCTGATCACTGCCCAGTGATCCCTGGGTTAGAGAGAGAGAGAGGGGGGAAATCAGCCAGGGTTCCTGCTCCTGATCACTGCCCAGTGATCCCTGGGTTAGAGAGAGAGAGAGAGGGGAAATCAGCCAGGGTTCCTGCTCCTGATCACTGCCCAGTGATCCCTGGGTTAGAGAGAGAGAGAGAGGGGAAATCAGCCAGGGTTCCTGCTCCTGATCACTGCCCAGTGATCCCTGGGTTAGAGAGAGAGAGAGAGGGGGGAAATCAGCCAGGGTTCCTGCTCCTGATCACTGCCCAGTGATCCCTGGGTTAGAGAGAGAGAGAGAGGGGGGGGGGAAATCAGCCAGGGTTCCTGCTCCTGATCACTGTCCAGTGATCCCTGGGTGAGAGAGAGAGAGAGAGGGGAAATCAGCCAGGGTTCCTGCTCCTGATCACTGCCCAGTGATCCCTGGGTTAGAGAGAGAGAGAGAGGGGAAATCAGCCAGGGTTCCTGCTCCTGATCACTGCCCAGTGATCCCTGGGTTAGAGAGAGAGAGAGGGGGGAAATCAGCCAGGGTTCCTGCTCCTGATCACTGCCCAGTGATCCCTGGGTTAGAGAGAGAGAGAGAGGGGGGAAATCAGCCAGGGTTCCTGCTCCTGATCACTGCCCAGTGATCCCTGGGTTAGAGAGAGAGAGAGAGAGAGGGGAAATCAGCCAGGGTTCCTGCTCCTGATCACTGCCCAGTGATCCCTGGGTTAGAGAGAGAGAGGGGGGAAATCAGCCAGGGTTCCTGCTCCTGATCACTGCCCAGTGATCCCTGGGTTAGAGAGTGAGAGAGGGGGGAAATCAGCCAGGGTTCCTGCTCCTGATCACTGCCCAGTGATCCCTGGGTTAGAGAGAGAGTGAGAGCGAGAGAGAGGGGGGGAAATCAGCCAGGGTTCCTGCTCCTGATCACTGCCCAGTGATCCCTGGGTTAGAGAGAGAGAGAGGGGGGGAAATCAGCCAGGGTTCCTGCTCCTGATCACTGCCCAGTGATCCCTGGGTTAGAGAGAGAGAGAGAGAGAGAGGGGAAATCAGCCAGGGTTCCTGCTCCTGATCACTGCCCAGTGATCCCTGGGTTAGAGAGAGAGAGAGAGGGGGGGGGGAAATCAGCCAGGGTTCCTGCTCCTGATCACTGCCCAGTGATCCCTGGGTTAGAGAGAGAGAGAGAGAGAGGGGAAATCAGCCAGGGTTCCTGCTCCTGATCACTGCCCAGTGATCCCTGGGTTAGAGAGAGAGAGAGAGAGGGGGGAAATCAGCCAGGGTTCCTGCTCCTGATCACTGCCCAGTGATCCCTGGGTTAGAGAGAGAGGGGGGAAATCAGCCAGGTTTCCTGCTCCTGATCACTGCCCAGTGATCCCTGGGTTAGAGAGAGAGAGAGAGAGAGGGGAAATCAGCCAGGGTTCCTGCTCCTGATCACTGTCCAGTGATCCCTGGGTTAGAGAGAGAGAGAGGGGGGGGAAATCAGCCAGGGTTCCTGCTCCTGATCACTGCCCAGTGATCCCTGGGTTAGAGAGAGAGAGAGAGAGAGAGAGGGGAAATCAGCCAGGGTTCCTGCTCCTGATCACTGCCCAGTGATCCCTGGGTTAGAGAGAGAGAGAGAGAGAGGGGAAATCAGCCAGGGTTCCTGCTCCTGATCACTGCCCAGTGATCCCTGGGTTAGAGAGAGAGAGGGGGGTGGAATCAGCCAGTGATCCCTGGGTTAGAGAGAGAGAGAGAGGGGGGAAATCAGCCAGGGTTCCTGCTCCTGATCACTGCCCAGTGATCCCTGGGTTAGAGAGAGAGAGAGAGAGAGGGGAAATCAGCCAGGGTTCCTGCTCCTGATCACTGCCCAGTGATCCCTGGGTTAGAGAGAGAGAGAGAGAGAGAGGGGAAATCAGCCAGGGTTCCTGCTCCTGATCACTGCCCAGTGATCCCTGTGTTAGAGAGAGAGGGGGGGGAAATCAGCCAGGGTTCCTGCTCCTGATCACTGCCCAGTGATCCCTGGATTAGAGAGAGAGAGAGAGGGGGGAAATCAGCCAGGGTTCCTGCTCCTGATCACTGCCCAGTGATCCCTGGGTTAGAGAGAGAGAGAGAGGGGAAATCAGCCAGGGTTCCTGCTCCTGATCACTGCCCAGTGATCCCTGGGTTAGAGAGAGAGAGAGGGGGGGGGGAAATCAGCCAGGGTTCCTGCTCCTGATCACTGCCCAGTGATCCCTGGGTTAGAGAGAGAGAGAGAGAGGGGAAATCAGCCAGGGTTCCTGCTCCTGATCACTGCCCAGTGATCCCTGGGTTAGAGAGAGAGAGAGAGGGGGGGGGGGGAAATCAGCCAGGGTTCCTGCTCCTGATCACTGTCCAGTGATCCCTGGGTTAGAGAGAGAGAGAGAGGGGGGGGGGAAATCAGCCAGGGTTCCTGCTCCTGATCACTGTCCAGTGATCCCTGGGTGAGAGAGAGAGAGAGAGGGGAAATCAGCCAGGGTTCCTGCTCCTGATCACTGCCCAGTGATCCCTGGGTTAGAGAGAGAGAGAGAGGGGAAATCAGCCAGGGTTCCTGCTCCTGATCACTGCCCAGTGATCCCTGGGTTAGAGAGAGAGAGAGGGGGGAAATCAGCCAGGGTTCCTGCTCCTGATCACTGCCCAGTGATCCCTGGGTTAGAGAGAGAGAGAGAGGGGGGAAATCAGCCAGGGTTCCTGCTCCTGATCACTGCCCAGTGATCCCTGGGTTAGAGAGAGAGAGAGAGAGAGGGGAAATCAGCCAGGGTTCCTGCTCCTGATCACTGCCCAGTGATCCCTGGGTTAGAGAGAGAGAGGGGGGAAATCAGCCAGGGTTCCTGCTCCTGATCACTGCCCAGTGATCCCTGGGTTAGAGAGTGAGAGAGGGGGGAAATCAGCCAGGGTTCCTGCTCCTGATCACTGCCCAGTGATCCCTGGGTTAGAGAGAGAGTGAGAGCGAGAGAGAGGGGGGGAAATCAGCCAGGGTTCCTGCTCCTGATCACTGCCCAGTGATCCCTGGGTTAGAGAGAGAGAGGGGGGGGAAATCAGCCAGGGTTCCTGCTCCTGATCACTGCCCAGTGATCCCTGGGTTAGAGAGAGAGAGAGAGAGAGAGGGGAAATCAGCCAGGGTTCCTGCTCCTGATCACTGCCCAGTGATCCCTGGGTTAGAGAGAGAGAGAGAGGGGGGGGGGAAATCAGCCAGGGTTCCTGCTCCTGATCACTGCCCAGTGATCCCTGGGTTAGAGAGAGAGAGAGAGAGAGGGGAAATCAGCCAGGGTTCCTGCTCCTGATCACTGCCCAGTGATCCCTGGGTTAGAGAGAGAGAGAGAGAGGGGGGAAATCAGCCAGGGTTCCTGCTCCTGATCACTGCCCAGTGATCCCTGGGTTAGAGAGAGAGGGGGGAAATCAGCCAGGTTTCCTGCTCCTGATCACTGCCCAGTGATCCCTGGGTTAGAGAGAGAGAGAGAGAGAGGGGAAATCAGCCAGGGTTCCTGCTCCTGATCACTGTCCAGTGATCCCTGGGTTAGAGAGAGAGAGAGGGGGGGGAAATCAGCCAGGGTTCCTGCTCCTGATCACTGCCCAGTGATCCCTGGGTTAGAGAGAGAGAGAGAGAGAGAGAGGGGAAATCAGCCAGGGTTCCTGCTCCTGATCACTGCCCAGTGATCCCTGGGTTAGAGAGAGAGAGAGAGAGAGGGGAAATCAGCCAGGGTTCCTGCTCCTGATCACTGCCCAGTGATCCCTGGGTTAGAGAGAGAGAGGGGGGTGGAATCAGCCAGTGATCCCTGGGTTAGAGAGAGAGAGAGAGGGGGGAAATCAGCCAGGGTTCCTGCTCCTGATCACTGCCCAGTGATCCCTGGGTTAGAGAGAGAGAGAGAGAGAGGGGAAATCAGCCAGGGTTCCTGCTCCTGATCACTGCCCAGTGATCCCTGGGTTAGAGAGAGAGAGAGAGAGAGAGGGGAAATCAGCCAGGGTTCCTGCTCCTGATCACTGCCCAGTGATCCCTGTGTTAGAGAGAGAGGGGGGGGAAATCAGCCAGGGTTCCTGCTCCTGATCACTGCCCAGTGATCCCTGGATTAGAGAGAGAGAGAGAGGGGGGAAATCAGCCAGGGTTCCTGCTCCTGATCACTGCCCAGTGATCCCTGGGTTAGAGAGAGAGAGAGAGGGGAAATCAGCCAGGGTTCCTGCTCCTGATCACTGCCCAGTGATCCCTGGGTTAGAGAGAGAGAGAGGGGGGGGGGGAAATCAGCCAGGGTTCCTGCTCCTGATCACTGCCCAGTGATCCCTGGGTTAGAGAGAGAGAGAGAGAGGGGAAATCAGCCAGGGTTCCTGCTCCTGATCACTGCCCAGTGATCCCTGGGTTAGAGAGAGAGAGAGAGGGGGGGGGGGGAAATCAGCCAGGGTTCCTGCTCCTGATCACTGTCCAGTGATCCCTGGGTTAGAGAGAGAGAGAGAGAGGGGGAAATCAGCCAGGGTTCCTGCTCCTGATCACTGCCCAGTGATCCCTGGGTTAGAGAGAGAGAGAGGGGAAATCAGCCAGGGTTCCTGCTCCTGATCACTGTCCAGTGATCCCTGGGTTAGAGAGAGAGAGAGAGGGGAAATCAGCCAGGGTTCCTGCTCCTGATCACTGCCCAGTGATCCCTGGGTTAGAGAGAGAGAGAGAGTGAGAGGGGAAATCAGCCAGGGTTCCTGCTCCTGATCACTGCCCAGTGATCCCTGGGTTAGAGAGAGAGAGAGAGAGGGGAAATCAGCCAGGGTTCCTGCTCCTGATCACTGCCCAGTGATCCCTGGGTTAGAGAGAGAGAGGGGGGAAATCAGCCAGGGTTCCTGCTCCTGATCACTGCCCAGTGATCCCTGGGAGAGAGAGAGAGAGAGAGAGGGGAAATCAGCCAGGGTTCCTGCTCCTGATCACTGCCCAGTGATCCCTGGGTTAGAGAGAGAGAGAGAGAGAGGGGGGGGGGGAATCAGCCAGGGTTCCTGCTCCTGATCACTGCCCAGTGATCCCTGGGTTAGAGAGAGAGAGAGAGAGAGGGGAAATCAGCCAGGGTTCCTGCTCCTGATCACTGCCCAGTGATCCCTGGGTTAGAGAGAGAGAGGGGGGGGGGAAATCAGCCAGGGTTCCTGCTCCTGATCACTGCCCAGTGATCCCTGGGTTAGAGAGAGAGAGAGAGGGGGGGGAAATCAGCCAGGGTTCCTGCTCCTGATCACTGTCCAGTGATCCCTGGGTTAGAGAGAGAGAGAGGGGAAATCAGCCAGGGTTCCTGCTCCTGATCACTGCCCAGTGATCCCTGGGTTAGAGAGAGAGAGAGAGAGGGGAAATCAGCCAGGGTTCCTGCTCCTGATCACTGCCCAGTGATCCCTGGGTTAGAGAGAGAGAGAGGGGAAATCAGCCAGGGTTCCTGCTCCTGATCACTGCCCAGTGATCCCTGGGTTAGAGAGAGAGAGAGAGAGGGGAAATCAGCCAGGGTTCCTGCTCCTGATCACTGTCCAGTGATCCCTGGGTTAGAGAGAGAGAGAGGGGAAATCAGCCAGGGATCCTGCTCCTGATCACTGCCCAGTGATCCCTGGGTTAGAGAGAGAGAGAGGGGGGGGGAAATCAGCCAGGGTTCCTGCTCCTGATCACTGCCCAGTGATCCCTGGGTTAGAGAGAGAGAGAGAGGGGGGAAATCAGCCAGGGTTCCTGCTCCTGATCACTGCCCAGTGATCCCTGGGTTAGAGAGAGAGAGAGAGGGGGGGAAATCAGCCAGGGTTCCTGCTCCTGATCACTGCCCAGTGATCCCTGGGTTAGAGAGAGAGAGAGGGGGGGGGGGGAAATCAGCCAGGGTTCCTGCTCCTGATCACTGCCCAGTGATCCCTGGGTTAGAGAGAGAGAGAGGGGGGGGAAATCAGCCAGGGTTCCTGCTCCTGATCACTGCCCAGTGATCCCTGGGTTAGAGAGAGAGAGAGGGGGGAAATCAGCCAGGGTTCCTGCTCCTGATCACTGCCCAGTGATCCCTGGGTTAGAGAGAGAGAGAGGGGGGAAATCAGCCAGGGTTCCTGCTCCTGATCACTGTCCAGTGATCCCTGGGTTAGAGAGAGAGGGAGGAAATCAGCCAGGGTTCCTGCTCCTGATCACTGCCCAGTGATCCCTGGGTTAGAGAGAGAGAGGGGGGAAATCAGCCAGGGTTCCTGCTCCTGATCACTGCCCAGTGATCCCTGGGTTAGAGAGAGAGAGAGAGAGGGGAAATCAGCCAGGGTTCCTGCTCCTGATCACTGCCCAGTGATCCCTGGGTTAGAGAGAGAGAGAGAGGGGGGAAATCAGCCAGGGTTCCTGCTCCTGATCACTGCCCAGTGATCCCTGGGTTAGAGAGAGAGAGAGAGGGGGGGGGGAAATCAGCCAGGGTTCCTGCTCCTGATCACTGTCCAGTGATCCCTGGGTGAGAGAGAGAGAGAGAGGGGAAATCAGCCAGGGTTCCTGCTCCTGATCACTGCCCAGTGATCCCTGGGTTAGAGAGAGAGAGAGAGGGGAAATCAGCCAGGGTTCCTGCTCCTGATCACTGCCCAGTGATCCCTGGGTTAGAGAGAGAGAGAGGGGGGAAATCAGCCAGGGTTCCTGCTCCTGATCACTGCCCAGTGATCCCTGGGTTAGAGAGAGAGAGAGAGGGGGGAAATCAGCCAGGGTTCCTGCTCCTGATCACTGCCCAGTGATCCCTGGGTTAGAGAGAGAGAGAGAGAGAGGGGAAATCAGCCAGGGTTCCTGCTCCTGATCACTGCCCAGTGATCCCTGGGTTAGAGAGAGAGAGGGGGGAAATCAGCCAGGGTTCCTGCTCCTGATCACTGCCCAGTGATCCCTGGGTTAGAGAGTGAGAGAGGGGGGAAATCAGCCAGGGTTCCTGCTCCTGATCACTGCCCAGTGATCCCTGGGTTAGAGAGAGAGTGAGAGCGAGAGAGAGGGGGGGAAATCAGCCAGGGTTCCTGCTCCTGATCACTGCCCAGTGATCCCTGGGTTAGAGAGAGAGAGGGGGGGGAAATCAGCCAGGGTTCCTGCTCCTGATCACTGCCCAGTGATCCCTGGGTTAGAGAGAGAGAGAGAGAGAGAGGGGAAATCAGCCAGGGTTCCTGCTCCTGATCACTGCCCAGTGATCCCTGGGTTAGAGAGAGAGAGAGAGGGGGGGGGGAAATCAGCCAGGGTTCCTGCTCCTGATCACTGCCCAGTGATCCCTGGGTTAGAGAGAGAGAGAGAGAGAGGGGAAATCAGCCAGGGTTCCTGCTCCTGATCACTGCCCAGTGATCCCTGGGTTAGAGAGAGAGAGAGAGAGGGGGGAAATCAGCCAGGGTTCCTGCTCCTGATCACTGCCCAGTGATCCCTGGGTTAGAGAGAGAGGGGGGAAATCAGCCAGGTTTCCTGCTCCTGATCACTGCCCAGTGATCCCTGGGTTAGAGAGAGAGAGAGAGAGAGGGGAAATCAGCCAGGGTTCCTGCTCCTGATCACTGTCCAGTGATCCCTGGGTTAGAGAGAGAGAGAGGGGGGGGAAATCAGCCAGGGTTCCTGCTCCTGATCACTGCCCAGTGATCCCTGGGTTAGAGAGAGAGAGAGAGAGAGAGAGGGGAAATCAGCCAGGGTTCCTGCTCCTGATCACTGCCCAGTGATCCCTGGGTTAGAGAGAGAGAGAGAGAGAGGGGAAATCAGCCAGGGTTCCTGCTCCTGATCACTGCCCAGTGATCCCTGGGTTAGAGAGAGAGAGGGGGGTGGAATCAGCCAGTGATCCCTGGGTTAGAGAGAGAGAGAGAGGGGGGAAATCAGCCAGGGTTCCTGCTCCTGATCACTGCCCAGTGATCCCTGGGTTAGAGAGAGAGAGAGAGAGAGGGGAAATCAGCCAGGGTTCCTGCTCCTGATCACTGCCCAGTGATCCCTGGGTTAGAGAGAGAGAGAGAGAGAGAGGGGAAATCAGCCAGGGTTCCTGCTCCTGATCACTGCCCAGTGATCCCTGTGTTAGAGAGAGAGGGGGGGGAAATCAGCCAGGGTTCCTGCTCCTGATCACTGCCCAGTGATCCCTGGATTAGAGAGAGAGAGAGAGGGGGGAAATCAGCCAGGGTTCCTGCTCCTGATCACTGCCCAGTGATCCCTGGGTTAGAGAGAGAGAGAGAGGGGAAATCAGCCAGGGTTCCTGCTCCTGATCACTGCCCAGTGATCCCTGGGTTAGAGAGAGAGAGAGGGGGGGGGGAAATCAGCCAGGGTTCCTGCTCCTGATCACTGCCCAGTGATCCCTGGGTTAGAGAGAGAGAGAGAGAGGGGAAATCAGCCAGGGTTCCTGCTCCTGATCACTGCCCAGTGATCCCTGGGTTAGAGAGAGAGAGAGAGGGGGGGGGGGGAAATCAGCCAGGGTTCCTGCTCCTGATCACTGTCCAGTGATCCCTGGGTTAGAGAGAGAGAGAGAGGGGGGGGGGAAATCAGCCAGGGTTCCTGCTCCTGATCACTGTCCAGTGATCCCTGGGTGAGAGAGAGAGAGAGAGGGGAAATCAGCCAGGGTTCCTGCTCCTGATCACTGCCCAGTGATCCCTGGGTTAGAGAGAGAGAGAGAGGGGAAATCAGCCAGGGTTCCTGCTCCTGATCACTGCCCAGTGATCCCTGGGTTAGAGAGAGAGAGAGGGGGGAAATCAGCCAGGGTTCCTGCTCCTGATCACTGCCCAGTGATCCCTGGGTTAGAGAGAGAGAGAGAGGGGGGAAATCAGCCAGGGTTCCTGCTCCTGATCACTGCCCAGTGATCCCTGGGTTAGAGAGAGAGAGAGAGAGAGGGGAAATCAGCCAGGGTTCCTGCTCCTGATCACTGCCCAGTGATCCCTGGGTTAGAGAGAGAGAGGGGGGGAAATCAGCCAGGGTTCCTGCTCCTGATCACTGCCCAGTGATCCCTGGGTTAGAGAGTGAGAGAGGGGGGAAATCAGCCAGGGTTCCTGCTCCTGATCACTGCCCAGTGATCCCTGGGTTAGAGAGAGAGTGAGAGCGAGAGAGAGGGGGGGAAATCAGCCAGGGTTCCTGCTCCTGATCACTGCCCAGTGATCCCTGGGTTAGAGAGAGAGAGGGGGGGGAAATCAGCCAGGGTTCCTGCTCCTGATCACTGCCCAGTGATCCCTGGGTTAGAGAGAGAGAGAGAGAGAGAGGGGAAATCAGCCAGGGTTCCTGCTCCTGATCACTGCCCAGTGATCCCTGGGTTAGAGAGAGAGAGAGAGGGGGGGGGGAAATCAGCCAGGGTTCCTGCTCCTGATCACTGCCCAGTGATCCCTGGGTTAGAGAGAGAGAGAGAGAGAGGGGAAATCAGCCAGGGTTCCTGCTCCTGATCACTGCCCAGTGATCCCTGGGTTAGAGAGAGAGAGAGAGAGGGGGGAAATCAGCCAGGGTTCCTGCTCCTGATCACTGCCCAGTGATCCCTGGGTTAGAGAGAGAGGGGGGGAAATCAGCCAGGTTTCCTGCTCCTGATCACTGCCCAGTGATCCCTGGGTTAGAGAGAGAGAGAGAGAGAGGGGAAATCAGCCAGGGTTCCTGCTCCTGATCACTGTCCAGTGATCCCTGGGTTAGAGAGAGAGAGAGGGGGGGGAAATCAGCCAGGGTTCCTGCTCCTGATCACTGCCCAGTGATCCCTGGGTTAGAGAGAGAGAGAGAGAGAGAGAGGGGAAATCAGCCAGGGTTCCTGCTCCTGATCACTGCCCAGTGATCCCTGGGTTAGAGAGAGAGAGAGAGAGAGGGGAAATCAGCCAGGGTTCCTGCTCCTGATCACTGCCCAGTGATCCCTGGGTTAGAGAGAGAGAGGGGGGTGGAATCAGCCAGTGATCCCTGGGTTAGAGAGAGAGAGAGAGGGGGGAAATCAGCCAGGGTTCCTGCTCCTGATCACTGCCCAGTGATCCCTGGGTTAGAGAGAGAGAGAGAGAGAGGGGAAATCAGCCAGGGTTCCTGCTCCTGATCACTGCCCAGTGATCCCTGGGTTAGAGAGAGAGAGAGAGAGAGAGGGGAAATCAGCCAGGGTTCCTGCTCCTGATCACTGCCCAGTGATCCCTGTGTTAGAGAGAGAGGGGGGGGAAATCAGCCAGGGTTCCTGCTCCTGATCACTGCCCAGTGATCCCTGGATTAGAGAGAGAGAGAGAGGGGGGAAATCAGCCAGGGTTCCTGCTCCTGATCACTGCCCAGTGATCCCTGGGTTAGAGAGAGAGAGAGAGGGGAAATCAGCCAGGGTTCCTGCTCCTGATCACTGCCCAGTGATCCCTGGGTTAGAGAGAGAGAGAGGGGGGGGGGAAATCAGCCAGGGTTCCTGCTCCTGATCACTGCCCAGTGATCCCTGGGTTAGAGAGAGAGAGAGAGAGGGGAAATCAGCCAGGGTTCCTGCTCCTGATCACTGCCCAGTGATCCCTGGGTTAGAGAGAGAGAGAGAGGGGGGGGGGGGAAATCAGCCAGGGTTCCTGCTCCTGATCACTGTCCAGTGATCCCTGGGTTAGAGAGAGAGAGAGAGAGGGGGAAATCAGCCAGGGTTCCTGCTCCTGATCACTGCCCAGTGATCCCTGGGTTAGAGAGAGAGAGAGGGGAAATCAGCCAGGGTTCCTGCTCCTGATCACTGTCCAGTGATCCCTGGGTTAGAGAGAGAGAGAGAGGGGAAATCAGCCAGGGTTCCTGCTCCTGATCACTGCCCAGTGATCCCTGGGTTAGAGAGAGAGAGAGAGTGAGAGGGGAAATCAGCCAGGGTTCCTGCTCCTGATCACTGCCCAGTGATCCCTGGGTTAGAGAGAGAGAGAGAGAGGGGAAATCAGCCAGGGTTCCTGCTCCTGATCACTGCCCAGTGATCCCTGGGTTAGAGAGAGAGAGGGGGGAAATCAGCCAGGGTTCCTGCTCCTGATCACTGCCCAGTGATCCCTGGGAGAGAGAGAGAGAGAGAGAGGGGAAATCAGCCAGGGTTCCTGCTCCTGATCACTGCCCAGTGATCCCTGGGTTAGAGAGAGAGAGAGAGAGAGGGGGGGGGGGAATCAGCCAGGGTTCCTGCTCCTGATCACTGCCCAGTGATCCCTGGGTTAGAGAGAGAGAGAGAGAGAGGGGAAATCAGCCAGGGTTCCTGCTCCTGATCACTGCCCAGTGATCCCTGGGTTAGAGAGAGAGAGAGAGGGGAAATCAGCCAGGGTTCCTGCTCCTGATCACTGCCCAGTGATCCCTGGGTTAGAGAGAGAGAGAGGGGGAAATCAGCCAGGGTTCCTGCTCCTGATCACTGTCCAGTGATCCCTGGGTTAGAGAGAGAGAGAGGGGAAATCAGCCAGGGTTCCTGCTCCTGATCACTGCCCAGTGATCCCTGGGTTAGAGAGAGAGAGAGGGGGGAAATCAGCCAGGGTTCCTGCTCCTGATCACTGTCCAGTGATCCCTGGGTTAGAGAGAGAGGGGGGGAAATCAGCCAGGGTTCCTGCTCCTGATCACTGCCCAGTGATCCCTGGGTTAGAGAGAGAGAGAGGGGGGGGGAAATCAGCCAGGGTTCCTGCTCCTGATCACTGCCCAGTGATCCCTGGGTTAGAGAGAGAGAGAGAGGGGGGAAATCAGCCAGGGTTCCTGCTCCTGATCACTGCCCAGTGATCCCTGGGTTAGAGAGAGAGAGAGGGGAAATCAGCCAGGGATCCTGCTCCTGATCACTGCCCAGTGATCCCTGGGTTAGAGAGAGAGAGAGGGGGGGGAAATCAGCCAGGGTTCCTGCTCCTGATCACTGCCCAGTGATCCCTGGGTTAGAGAGAGAGAGAGAGGGGGGAAATCAGCCAGGGTTCCTGCTCCTGATCACTGCCCAGTGATCCCTGGGTTAGAGAGAGAGGGGGGGGAAATCAGCCAGGGTTCCTGCTCCTGATCACTGCCCAGTGATCCCTGGGTTAGAGAGAGAGAGAGGGGGGGGAAATCAGCCAGGGTTCCTGCTCCTGATCACTGCCCAGTGATCCCTGGGTTAGAGAGAGAGAGAGGGGGGAAATCAGCCAGGGTTCCTGCTCCTGATCACTGCCCAGTGATCCCTGGGTTAGAGAGAGAGAGAGGGGGGAAATCAGCCAGGGTTCCTGCTCCTGATCACTGTCCAGTGATCCCTGGGTTAGAGAGAGAGGGAGGAAATCAGCCAGGGTTCCTGCTCCTGATCACTGCCCAGTGATCCCTGGGTTAGAGAGAGAGAGGGGGGAAATCAGCCAGGGTTCCTGCTCCTGATCACTGCCCAGTGATCCCTGGGTTAGAGAGAGAGAGAGAGAGGGGAAATCAGCCAGGGTTCCTGCTCCTGATCACTGCCCAGTGATCCCTGGGTTAGAGAGAGAGAGAGGGGGGAAATCAGCCAGGGTTCCTGATCCTGATCACTGCCCAGTGATCCCTGGGTTAGAGAGAGAGAGAGAGAGATGGGAAATCAGCCAGGGTTCCTGCTCCTGATCACTGCCCAGTGATCCCTGGGTTAGAGAGAGAGAGAGAGGGGAAATCAGCCAGGGTTCCTGCTCCTGATCACTGCCCAGTGATCCCTGGGTTAGAGAGAGAGAGAGAGAGGGGAAATCAGCCAGGGTTCCTGCTCCTGATCACTGCCCAGTGATCCCTGGGTTAGAGAGAGAGAGGTGGGGGAGGGAAATCAGCCAGGGTTCCTGCTCCTGATCACTGCCCAGTGATCCCTGGGTTAGAGAGAGAGAGAGGGGGGAAATCAGCCAGGGTTCCTGCTCCTGATCACTGTCCAGTGATCCCTGGGTTAGAGAGAGAGAGGGGGGGAAATCAGCCAGGGTTCCTTGTCCTGATCACTGCCCAGTGATCCCTGGGTTAGAGAGAGAGAGAGGGGGGAAATCAGCCAGGGATCCTGCTCCTGATCACTGCCCAGTGATCCCTGGGTTAGAGAGAGAGAGAGAGAGAGAGGGGGGAAATCAGCCAGGGTTCCTGCTCCTGATCACTGCCCAGTGATCCCTGGGTTAGAGAGAGAGAGAGAGGGGAAATCAGCCAGGGTTCCTGCTCCTGATCACTGCCCAGTGATCCCTGGGTTAGAGAGAGAGAGGGGGGGGAAATCAGCCAGGGTTCCTGCTCCTGATCACTGTCCAGTGATCCCTGGGTTAGAGAGAGAGAGAGGGGGGAAATCAGCCAGGGTTCCTGCTCCTGATCACTGCCCAGTGATCCCTGGGTTAGAGAGAGAGAGAGAGAGGGGGGAAATCAGCCAGGGTTCCTGCTCCTGATCACTGCCCAGTGATCCCTGGGTTAGAGAGAGAGAGAGAGGGGGGAAATCAGCCAGGGTTCCTGCTCCTGATCACTGCCCAGTGATCCCTGGGTTAGAGAGAGAGAGAGGGGGGAAATCAGCCAGGGTTCCTGCTCCTGATCACTGCCCAGTGATCCCTGGGTTAGAGAGAGACAGAGAGGGGAAATCAGCCAGGGTTCCTGCTCCTGATCACTGCCCAGTGATCCCTGGGTTAGAGAGAGAGAGAGAGGGGAAATCAGCCAGGGTTCCTGCTCCTGATCACTGCCCAGTGATCCCTGGGTTAGAGAGAGAGAGAGAGGGGAAATCAGCCAGGGTTCCTGCTCCTGATCACTGCCCAGTGATCCCTGGGTTAGAGAGAGAAGGGGGGGGGGAAATCAGCCAGGGTTCCTGCTCCTGATCACTGTCCAGTGATCCCTGGGTTAGAGAGAGAGAGAGGGGGGAAATCAGCCAGGGTTCCTGCTCCTGATCACTGCCCAGTGATCCCTGGGTTAGAGAGAGAGAGGGGGGGGAAATCAGCCAGGGTTCCTGCTCCTGATCACTGCCCAGTGATCCCTGGGTTAGAGAGAGAGAGTGGGGGGGAAATCAGCCAGGGTTCCTGCTCCTGATCACTGCCCAGTGATCCCTGGGTTAGAGAGAGAGAGAGAGAGAGGAAATCAGCCAGGGTTCCTGCTCCTGATCACTGCCCAGTGATCCCTGGGTTATAGAGAGAGATAGAGAGAGAGGAAATCAGCCAGGGTTCCTGCTCCTGATCACTGCCCAGTGATCCCTGGGTTAGAGAGAGAGAGAGAGAGGGGAAATCAGCCAGGGTTCCTGCTCCTGATCACTGCCCAGTGATCCCTGGGTTAGAGAGAGAGAGAGAGAGGGGAAATCAGCCAGGGTTCCTGCTCCTGATCACTGCCCAGTGATCCCTGGGTTAGAGAGAGAGAGAGAGAGAGGAAATCAGCCAGGGTTCCTGCTCCTGATCACTGCCCAGTGATCCCTGGGTTAGAGAGAGAGAGAGAGAGGGGAAATCAGCCAGGGTTCCTGCTCCTGATCACTGCCCAGTGATCCCTGGGTTAGAGAGAGAGATGGACAGAGAGAGGGAGGGATGGGGAATCAGTGTGCGGAATTCTGATCCTCTCTCTCTCCCTCTGTCCCTCTCTCTCTCTCTCTCTCTCTCTCTTTGGGAGGGCTGCCCTCCAGCTCAGGGACTCTGTGTGTGTGTGTGTGTGTGTGTGTGTGTGTCTCGGGAGGCCATTCCCCAGCTCCACCCTGCTGTGGTGTTAGTGTCTTCGGGGTAGATGCTCTCTCCCCGCTGGGTCTGTCTGTCTGGGACGGTGCTGTCCTGGGCAGTGTGAGTGTGTGAGTGTGTGTGTGTGAGTGTGCTTCTGCCTATCTGTACTGGGCCCTCTGTGTGGTTTTTTTATTGTTGTAACTCTGTGATTAAAGTGAGCTTCTGATCCCCCGTGTCTCAGTGATTTGCATTTTGAGGAATATAGAACCTGGTTTCCCCTCTGAGGGTCAGACAGTCTACCCCATCTCTATCGGGCTGTGTGACTCAGAATGAGGGGGGGGGGGCGGGGTGTGTGAGTGTGTGTGTCTGTGTGAGAGTGTGTTTGTCTGTGTGTGTGTGAGTGTGTGTGTGTCTGAGAGTGTGTGAGACAGTGTGTGTCTGTCTGAG
>NW_027310546.1:0-5000 GCF_047496795.1 Chiloscyllium punctatum
TGAGTAACCAGAAAAACTTAGAAAAATGTTTAAAAAGAAGAAATCAGTAACCAGAAAAACTTAGAAAAATGTTTAAAAAGAAGAAATCAGTAACCAGAAAAACTGCGAAAAATGTTTAAAAAGAAGAAATCAGTAACCAGGAAAACTTAGAAAAATGTTTAAAAAGAAGAAATCAGTAACCAGAAAAACTGCGAAAAATGTTTAAAAAGAAGAAATGAGTAACCAGGAAAACTTAGAAAAATGTTTAAAAAGAAGAAGTGAGTAACCAGAAAAACTTAGAAAAATGTTTAAAAAGAAGAAATCAGTAACCAGACAAACTTAGAAAAATGTTTAAAAAGAAGAAATCATTAACCAGACAAACTGCGAAAAATGTTTAAAAAGAAGAAATCAGTAACCAGAAAAACTTAGAAAAATGTTTAAAAAGAAGAAATCAGTAACCAGAAAAACTTAGAAAAATGTTTAAAAAGAAGAAATCAGTAACCAGGAAAACTTAGAAAAATGTTTAAAAAGAAGAAGTGAGTAACCAGAAAAACTTAGAAAAATGTTTAAAAAGAAGAAATCAGTAACCAGAAAAACGGCGAAAAATGTTTAAAAAGAAGAAATCAGTAACCAGACAAACTGCGAAAAATGTTTAAAAAGAAGAAGTCAGTAACCAGAAAAACTTAGAAAAATGTTTAAAAAGAAGAAATGAGTAACCAGAAAAACTTAGAAAAATGTTTAAAAAGAAGAAATCAGTAACCAGAAAAACTTAGAAAAATGTTTAAAAAGAAGAAGTGAGTAACCAGGAAAACTTAGAAAAATGTTTAAAAAGAAGAAATGAGTAACCAGAAAAACTTAGAAAAATGTTTAAAAAGAAGAAATCAGTAACCAGAAAAACTTAGAAAAATGTTTAAAAAGAAGAAATGAGTAACCAGAAAAACTTAGAAAAATGTTTAAAAAGAAGAAATCAGTAACCAGAAAAACGGCGAAAAATGTTTAAAAAGAAGAAATCAGTAACCAGAAAAACTTAGAAAAATGTTTAAAAAGAAGAAGTGAGTAACCAGAAAAACTTAGAAAAATGTTTAAAAAGAAGAAATCAGTAACCAGAAAAACTTAGAAAAATGTTTAAAAAGAAGAAATCAGTAACCAGAAAAACTTAGAAAAATGTTTAAAAAGAAGAAATGAGTAACCAGAAAAACTTAGAAAAATGTTTAAAAAGAAGAAATCAGTAACCAGAAAAACGGCGAAAAATGTTTAAAAAGAAGAAATCAGTAACCAGAAAAACGGCGAAAAATGTTTAAAAAGAAGAAATCAGTAACCAGACAAACTGCGAAAAATGTTTAAAAAGAAGAAATCAGTAACCAGAAAAACTTAGAAAAATGTTTAAAAAGAAGAAATCAGTAACCAGGAAAACTTGGAAAAAAACACTTAGAAAAATTTTCAGCAAAGTGTGAAAAATATTCTAAGTGTCAGCGGAGGAAAATGCTGCAGCATCGGGAAAGATTCGCAAACTTACACCGAACATGTGCTCCGAAGTGCCGGAGGAATTGGGTGAATTGAGCCCGGCAAATGGCCAGCTGTCGTTTTGTGCCTGCAGCCCGAAAACTTTAACTTTGTCTGTCGCGGAAGTCCGGACCGAGAAAAATCCAAACGGTTTTGACCGGACCGAGTTCCAGACCGATGCAGTCAAATTTGGAATTCAGACCCATTCAGTGCCACTTGTAGTTTTTCCGCAGTGAGGTTGGCGGGGTACCCGGAGATATATGGGAACACGATTTTTAGAACAAAATGGCGGCGCGGGACCGTTCTGAAAGGCATCCGAAAAACGGTTCCACGGGCATAGCACTTTAATGACAGGTATGAGTGCATGCCGGAGAGCTCTTGGAAGTCGAATTTTTGACACTTTGTCAATTTTTTGACAGATTTGACAAACTCTTTCTGTCTGTTCTAAGAGTCAGTCAGAGACTTGTGCGGCGGTCTTTTGACACTATTGGAGGGCGGGCAAACCCCACGTTGACTCCGGCCGTCCCTCCACAGGCGCTCGTGTCCAAAATGAAGGCGAGAGACGCGAGTGGCCTGGTTCCCTTGGGTGTTGCCAAGAAGGCTGCGGGCTGACCGTTGCCTGAGCACTCCCTAAAGCCTCTTGTGATGAGAGCAGACCTCGCCTGCCGCACGACCGGCTCTGGGAGTCGTTGGGCCGCTATTTGTGAATAGTCTGGTCCTCCTCTGCCACCCGGACAAGCGCGATGGCTCTGCCGCCCTGCGGTGCTCGTCACCCAGGTTTGGGGAACACGATACTCGTAACAAAAATAAAAGGCGGCTCGGGACCTGCAGGCGAAAGGGGTCCCGTGGTGCTAAGCACGTCGACTTCGGGTCTCGGTGCAAGCCGGAGAGCTCACGGAAGTCTAAAGTTTTCGGCACGTGGTCGAATCTTTTCAAAGGCTTACCCGGCTCTTTCCGTCCATTCTGAGAGTAAGTCAGAGGCCGGTGCGGAGGTCTCTTGACAATCGGAGGGGGTGGTGGCCCTCCGCAGGCGCTCGTGTCGAAAATGAAGGCGAGAGACGCGAGTGGCCTGGTTCCCCTGGGTGTTGCCAGGAAGGCTGCGGGCTGACCCTTGCCTGAGCACTCCCTAAAGCCTCTTGTGATGAGAGCAGACCTCGCGCGCCGCACGACCGGCTCTGGGAGTCGTTGGGCCGCTATCTGTGAATAGTCTGGTCCTCCTCTGCCACCCGGCCAAGTGCGATGGCTCTGCCGCCCTGCGGTGCTCGTCACGCAGGTATGGGGCACACGATGCTCGTAACAGCAAATAAAGGCGGCTCGGGACCTGCAGGCGAAAGGGGTCCCGTGGTGCTTAGCACGTCGACTTCGGGTCTCGGTGCAAGCCGGAGAGCTCACGGAAGTCTAAAGTTTTCGGCACGTGGTCGAATCTTTTGAAAGGCTTACCCGGCTCTTTCCGTCCATTCTGAGAGTCAGTCAGAGGCCGGTGCGGCGGTCTATTGACGACCGGAGGCTCCCATGGGTGTTGCGATGAGGGTGGAGGGCACAGAACCTTGCCTTAGCACTCCCTAATAAAGCCTCTTGTGAAGAGAGCAGACCTCGCGCGCCGCACGACCGGCTCTGGGAGTCGTTGGGCCGCTATCTGTGAATAGTCTGGTCCTCCTCTGCCACCCGGCCAAGTGCGATGGCTCTGCCGCCCTGCGGTGCTCGTCACGCAGGTATGGGGCACACGATGCTCGTAACAGCAAATAAAGGCGGCTCGGGACCTGCAGGCGAAAGGGGTCCCGTGGTGCTTAGCACGTCGACTTCGGGTCTCGGTGCAAGCCGGAGAGCTCACGGAAGTCTAAAGTTTTCGGCACGTGGTCGAATCTTTTGAAAGGCTTACCCGGCTCTTTCCGTCCATTCTGAGAGTCAGTCAGAGGCCGGTGCGGCGGTCTATTGACGACCGGAGGCTCCCATGGGTGTTGCGATGAGGGTGGAGGGCACAGAACCTTGCCTTAGCACTCCCTAATAAAGCCTCTTGTGAAGAGAGCAGACCTCGCGCGCCGCACGACCGGCTCTGGGAGTCGTTGGGCCGCTATCTGTGAATAGTCTGGTCCTCCTCTGCCACCCGGCCAAGTGCGATGGCTCTGCCGCCCTGCGGTGCTCGTCACGCAGGTATGGGGCACACGATGCTCGTAACAGCAAATAAAGGCGGCTCGGGACCTGCAGGCGAAAGGGGTCCCGTGGTGCTTCGCACGTCGACTTCGGGTCTCGGTGCAAGCCGGAGAGCTCACGGAAGTCTAAAGTTTTCGGCACGTGGTCGAATCTTTTGAAAGGCTTACCCGGCTCTTTCCGTCCATTCTGAGAGTCAGTCAGAGGCCGGTGCGGCGGTCTATTGACGACCGGAGGCTCCCATGGGTGTTGCGATGAGGGTGGAGGGCACAGAACCTTGCCTTAGCACTCCCTAATAAAGCCTCTTGTGAAGAGAGCAGACCTCGCGCACCGCACGACCGGCTCTGGGAGTCGTTGGGCCGCTATCTGTGAATAGTCGGGTCCTCCTCTGCCACCCGGCCAAGTGCGATGGCTCTGCCGCCCTGCGGTGCTTGTCACGCAGGTATGGGGCACACGATGCTCGTAACAGCAAATAAAGGCGGCTCGGGACCTGCAGGCGAAAGGGGTCCCGTGGTGCTTAGCACGTCGACTTCGGGTCTCGGTGCAAGCCGGAGAGCTCACGGAAGTCTAAAGTTTTCGGCACGTGGTCGAATCTTTTGAAAGGCTTACCCGGCTCTTTCCGTCCATTCTGAGAGTCAGTCAGAGGCCGGTGCGGCGGTCTATTGACGACCGGAGGCTCCCATGGGTGTTGCGATGAGGGTGGAGGGCACAGAACCTTGCCTTAGCACTCCCTAATAAAGCCTCTTGTGAAGAGAGCAGACCTCGCGCGCCGCACGACCGGCTCTGGGAGTCGTTGGGCCGCTATCTGTGAATAGTCTGGTCCTCCTCTGCCACCCGGCTAAGTGCGATGGCTCTGCCGCCCTGCGGTGCTTGTCACGCAGGTATGGGGCACACGATGCTCGTAACAGCAAATAAAGGCGGCTCGGGACCTGCAGGCGAAAGGGGTCCCGTGGTGCTTAGCACGTCGACTTCGGGTCTCGGTGCAAGCCGGAGAGCTCACGGAAGTCTAAAGTTTTCGGCACGTGGTCGAATCTTTTGAAAGGCTTACCCGGCTCTTTCCGTCCATTCTGAGAGTCAGTCAGAGGCCGGTGCGGCGGTCTATTGACGACCGGAGGCTCCCATGGGTGTTGCGATGAGGGTGGAGGGCACAGAACCTTGCCTTAGCACTCCCTAATAAAGCCTCTTGTGAAGAGAGCAGACCTCGCGCGCCGCACGACCGGCTCTGGGAGTCGTTGGGCCGCTATATGTGAATAGTCTGGTCCTCCTCTGCCACCCGGCTAAGTGCGATGGCTCTGCCGCCCTGCGGTGCTCGTCACCCAGGATTCCAACCCGGACCTGCGAGCGTGGTGCGAGGGGCGACCTCGCTGCGG
>NW_027310546.1:10000-12500 GCF_047496795.1 Chiloscyllium punctatum
CGAAGCCCGTTCCACCGTCTCGTCAGTAGTGCCGACCGGTCTGTGATCGACGAGGGGAGCCACACCAGGTCCGGCCCTGCTGCTTGGCGGCACCGCGTCGTCGGGAGCTCGCGACAGACGGAGGGTTTCGGTGTACTCTCCAGCCACGGGAAACGAAGCCGGTGATGCAGGCGCCGGTCTTTCGCTCCCAAATCGGCTGGGTTTACATCGTTGCTATCTAGTCACGCTCCCTTCAAACCCGACGGGGTACCTATTCCCCTCACCCGTCTGTGCGTATACAGCCTCTTTGCACTTGCGGGATGGGGGTGGTGGTTTAAAGACTCTCGAGTTGCCGCCCGTCGGTCTCCGAGCTCCGTGCAGTAGTGATCCCCAGCGAACTGCCAGCAGGGCGAACGAGCGATCCCGCTCTCGGTCGGGGCGCCTGGCGTCGATCGGTGGTCGGTGGCTTGCGGGCAAGCTGCGCTGTGAGTGTGGGAACGAGTATGACGAGCCGTTGCCGCGACTCCCAGTCCACCTCGGCGGTGGCTGGGCCGGGCGGGCGTCTGCTCGGGCGAGTGCCGCCCCCGCCTCCTCGCAGGAAGTCCGCTCGCCGACACGCCGCCACGTGCACGCGTCAGTGACGCT
Source organism: Chiloscyllium punctatum (assembly GCF_047496795.1). Classification (NCBI taxonomy): domain Eukaryota; kingdom Metazoa; phylum Chordata; class Chondrichthyes; order Orectolobiformes; family Hemiscylliidae; genus Chiloscyllium; species Chiloscyllium punctatum. Next base: position 10,625 of record NW_027310546.1, read on the forward strand.
GCCGAACCGATGGCCGGTGCCCGTTCCCGCCTCTGCTTTTCCTAGGGCAAAGCTGCTGCACGCCTCGTGATACTAGGCGGGCGACATGGTGGCGGTGATCCTGCCTCCGTCGCTGCGGTGCGTTGGGGCACGCATCGCCTCTTGGGCGCCCTGTCCTCCTCCCCCCAATAGACGTATGTTTCTGCGGGCCGCACCAGGATGGTGCTCCCCATCGCTTCACGCCACCCTGCTCCGCCCGCACGCCGGCGTGCAGGTGGCTGTAGCTCAAGGTGGGGAGCGTATGTGCGGTCCGGGTCGCTTTCCTCTGGCGAGGGAGAGACCTAAAACAAACTCAGACAACTCTTGACGGTGGATCACTCGGCTCGTGCGTCGATGACGAACGCAGCTAGCTGCGAGAATTAATGTGAATTGCAGGACACATTGATCATCGACACTTTGAACGCACTTTGCGGCCCCGGGTTCTTCCCGGGGCCACGCCTGTCTGAGGGTCGTTTGGCAATCAATCGCACTCGCCTTGGCTGGCGAGAGCGCGGCTGGGGTGTCGCAGAGGACCCGTCCTCTTTGTCCCCCTAAGTTCAGACTCCGGAGCCCTCCGGCGTCGGAGCGCTTGGCCTTTCCCCCCCACCCTGCACATTCCGTTCGTCAGGCTCGACGCCATCCCCCCGCCGGGGAGCGCGGCCTGGCGTCCGTCTGTGTCGTGGCAGTGGGGCCAGCACGGCTGTCACCGGTCCCAGAATGGCTGTCGGTGGTTCACACTGTGTGTGTGTGCCAACCCTCCTGGTCTCTGGGACACGGAGCTGCCACGAAGTGTTGAGCCTCCAGTGGGGGGTCTGCCTAAGCTCTGCACGTCCGCATTGGGTCCGTCTCTCGGTTGGCTGGCAGTGGAAAGAGTGAAGGGAGCCGCGGAGGTCCGGTGCTGGTGCGCCGCCGGCCTGACCGTGGAGCTCGCCGGTTTGACACGCTGACCCGACTCGATGGTTGATCGATTGAGAGTGCTGGGAGCTGCAGGCCGCCCGCTGCTGCAGCCGCCCGTCTCGTGGTTCGTCCTCGGCCTTAAGTGGCCGGCGGGGCGTCTGATCCTGTCTCCCCTGCTGGCGCCGAGTGCCTGGCCGAGGGAGGAGGTTTTCGTCGAACGCTGTGACTTGGACGGTCGCACGCGCGTGGATCGCTGGCTCTTGGCTCTCCCGTTCAGTCCGCACGTTTTCCGCTCCGTCCTGCCACCGGTCTCGGGAGGTACGGAGGGGTTGGCGGGCGTGGTGTGTGCTCCGTCACCGTGCAGGCACACCTACCACGCCGTCGGCCGACCCCCGCACGGTCCTCCTGGCCATCGGGAGGACGGCGGAACGTCGGGCTGTCGGGGGCCAAGTCGCCAGAAGGCCACCGCTGTGTCTTCCGTACCCTGTCACCGTCGGCGTGCCTTCCTCAACTCGTCCGGCTCGGGGCCGCTGGGTTCAGGAGCGGCGTCGCCCGCCGGCCCCACTGAAGGCCGTGCCGTTCCGCGGCTGGCGATCGATGTGCGTGGCGTGCCTGCGCGACCGTTCGCCACTTGAGCCTCGGCACTCCTCTCTCCCTCTCTCTGACCGTCGGGCAGTCTCTGTCTGCTGGTGCCTCGCACGTCCCGGGCGGCGGGTCGTCACCCCCGCGACCGGGCCTCCGGCAAGGCAGGAATCAGGCTGACCCTTCCGCTCGAGTAAGCAGCCGGCACTTCCGAGTTTCGCCTCCCGCCGTGGACGGGGGAGGGTCTCCGGTCCCGTGGAATTGCGCCGAGCACGTCCCCGCGCGTGGACGCGGCGGCGCTGGAGGCGGCAGGGGCGGCCACTCGTCGACACCATCGCTGGCCAAGGGTGGTGAGCGACGTGCGGGTGGCTGGCTCTCT
>NW_027310546.1:17500-32500 GCF_047496795.1 Chiloscyllium punctatum
TAGAATTTTTTCGAGTTGGTATAAATCAGTAACCACTGACACTTAGAATATTTTCGGGTTGGTATAAATCAGTAACCACCGACACTTAGAATATTTTCGGGTTGGTATAAATCAGTAACCACTGACACTTAGAATTTTTTCGGGTCGGTACAAATCAGTAACCACTGACACTTAGAATATTTTCGGGTTGGTATAAATCAGTAACCACCGACACTTAGAATATTTTCGAGTTGGTATAAATCAGTAACCACTGACACTTAGAATTTTTTCGAGTTGGTATAAATCAGTAACCACTGACACTTAGAATATTTTCGGGTTGGTATAAATCAGTAACCACCGACACTTAGAATATTTTCGAGTTGGTATAAATCAGTAACCACTGACACTTAGAATTTTTTCGAGTTGGTATAAATCAGTAACCACTGACACTTAGAATATTTTCGACTTGGTATAAATCAGTAACCACTGACACTTAGAATATTTTCGGGTTGGTATAAATCAGTAACCACCGACACTTAGAATATTTTCGAGTTGGTATAAATCAGTAACCACTGACACTTAGAATATTTTCGGGTTGGTATAAATCAGTAACCACCGACACTTAGAATATTTTCGGGTTGGTACAAATCAGTAACCACTGACACTTAGAATATTTTCGAGTTGGTATAAATCAGTAACCACTGACACTTAGAATTTTTTCGAGTTGGTATAAATCAGTAACCACTGACACTTAGAATATTTTCGGGTTGGTATAAATCAGTAACCACCGACACTTAGAATATTTTCGGGTTGGTATAAATCAGTAACCACTGACACTTAGAATTTTTTCGGGTCGGTACAAATCAGTAACCACTGACACTTAGAATATTTTCGGGTTGGTATAAATCAGTAACCACCGACACTTAGAATATTTTCGAGTTGGTATAAATCAGTAACCACTGACACTTAGAATTTTTTCGAGTTGGTATAAATCAGTAACCACTGACACTTAGAATATTTTCGGGTTGGTATAAATCAGTAACCACCGACACTTAGAATATTTTCGAGTTGGTATAAATCAGTAACCACTGACACTTAGAATTTTTTCGAGTTGGTATAAATCAGTAACCACTGACACTTAGAATATTTTCGGGTTGGTATAAATCAGTAACCACCGACACTTAGAATATTTTCGAGTTGGTATAAATCAGTAACCACCGACACTTAGAATTTTTTCGAGTTGGTATAAATCAGTAACCACTGACACTTAGAATTTTTTCGGGTTGGTATAAATCAGTAACCACCGACACTTAGAATATTTTCGAGTTGGTATAAATCAGTAACCACTGACACTTAGAATTTTTTCGGGTCGGTATAAATCAGTAACCACTGACACTTAGAATTTTTTCGAGTTGGTATAAATCAGTAACCACTGACACTTAGAATATTTTCGGGTTGGTATAAATCAGTAACCACTGACACTTAGAATTTTTTCGACTTGGTATAAATCAGTAACCACTGACACTTAGAATTTTTTCGGGTTGGTATAAATCAGTAACCACTGACACTTAGAATATTTTCGGGTCGGTACAAATCAGTAACCACTGACACTTAGAATATTTTCGGGTTGGTATAAATCAGTAACCACTGACACTTAGAATTTTTTCGAGTTGGTATAAATCAGTAACCACTGACACTTAGAATTTTTTCGGGTTGGTATAAATCAGTAACCACCGACACTTAGAATATTTTCGGGTTGGTATAAATCAGTAACCACCGACACTTAGAATTTTTTCGGCTCAGTAGAAATCAGTAACCAAGCGCATTTTTGAATTGGTTACTGATTTCTCCGTTCGAGTTGCGGCTGCGGTTGGCTTCAAATAGTGGTGGGGGCTTAATTATCGCCGAGGGGAGCATGTCCCGGTGGTGTGGCCGAGGATGGAGTGCCTTTTGAAGGGGGTGTTTCTGAATTTGGACCCTTTTTGAGTTGCATGGCCGGATGGGTGTGGTTTTGAAGGGTGTGTCTGTCTGGAGTGGCACCGGCGTTGGTGTGAGGCTGAGGGTGGGCGTTCGGTTCCTGGTTAGGGATAGGGAAAGGGTGAGACTTAGCTTTAGTGCTCGTGCCCCCGATTTTGGTAATGTTTGACGTCAATTTTCCAAGGAGGCGAATGCAAGGCTTCAGAGGGACTTTGAGTGTTCGGGGGCGGGGTAGCTCAGCCGGATTTGCCCCGGCGGTTCTGCGGACGGTGTTGACTTCGAGGGCGGACCGGCCCCCGTGTTCAGTCCGAATATCGTGCATTGTTAACGGCGGGAAGTGTTCCAAAAGGGAATGGGATTGAATGTGACTGCTGAAGCCGACTTTGAGACCTGTAACGCGGGTAGCTCAGCCGGATTTGACCCGGCGGTTCTGGCGACGGTCTCGCCTTCGAGGGGGGAGCGCCCCGCGTGTTCAGGCCGAATTTTGTGCATTTCCATCGGCGGGAAGAGGTCCAAACGGGAATGGGATTGAATGTGACTGCTGAAGCCGACATTGAGACCTCTAACGCGGGTAGCTCGGCAGGATTTGACCCGGCGGTTCTGCCGAAGGTCTCACCTTCGAGGGGGGAGCGTCCCGCGTGTTCAGGCCGAATATCGTGCATTGTTAACGGCGGGAAGTGTTCCAAAAGGGAATGGGATTGAATGTGACTGCTGAAGCCGACATTGAGACCTCTAACGCGGGTAGCTCGGCCGGATTTGACCCGGCGGTTCTGGCGACGGTCTCGCCTTCGAGGGGGGAGCGTCCCGCGTGTTCAGGCCGAATTTTGTGCATTTCCATCGGCGGGAAGAGGTCCAAACGGGAATGGGATTGAATGTGACTGCTGAAGCCGACATTGAGACCTCTAACGCGGGTAGCTCGGCCGGATTTGACCCGGCGGTTCTGCCGAAGGTCTCACCTTCGAGGGGGGAGCCTCCCGCGTGTTCAGGCCGAATTTTGTGCATTTCCATCGGCGGGAAGAGGTCCAAACGGGAATGGGATTGAATGTGACTGCTGAAGCCGACATTGAGACCTCTAACGCGGGTAGCTCGGCCGGATTTGACCCGGCGGTTCTGCCGAAGGTCTCACCTTCGAGGGGGGAGCGCCCACCGTGTACAGGCCGATTTTCATGCATTTCCAACCGTGGGAAGGGGTCCGAAAGGGGATGGGGGTGAACGTGACTGCTCAACCCGACTTTGAGACCTGTAACGCGGGTAGCTCAGCCGGATTTGACCCGGCGGTTCTGGCGACGGTCTCGCCTTCGAGGGGGGAGCGTCCCGCGTGTTCAGGCCGAATTTTGTGCATTTCCATCGGCGGGAAGAGGTCCAAACGGGAATGGGATTGAATGTGACTGCTGAAGCCGACATTGAGACCTCTAACGCGGGTAGCTCGGCAGGATTTGACCCGGCGGTTCTGCCGAAGGTCTCACCTTCGAGGGGGGAGCGCCCACCGTGTACAGGCCGATTTTCATGCATTTCCAACCGTGGGAAGGGGGCCGAAAGGGGATGGGGGTGAATGTGACTGCTCAACCCGACTTTGAGGCATCTAACCCGGGTAGCTCAGCCGGGTTTGACCCGGCGGTTCTGCCGACGGCCTCGCCTTCGAGGGGGGAGCGTCCCCCGTGTACAGGCCGATTTTCATGCATTTCGAACCGTGGGAAGTGGCCCAAAAGGGGATGGGAGTGAATGTGACTGCTCAACCCGACTTTGGCGCTTCCGAGCCGGGTAGCTCAGCCGGGTTTGACCCGGCGGTTCTGCCGACGGTCTCGTCTTCGAGGCGGGTGCCTCCCCCGTGTACAGGCCGATTTTCATGCATTTCGTACCGTGGGAAGTGGTCCAAAAGGGAATGGGGGTGGACGTGACTGCTCATACCGACATCGAGACTTGTAAGCCGTGTAGCTCGGCCGGGTTTGATCCGGCGGGTCTGCCGACGGTCTCGTCTTCGAGAGGGGGGCCTCCCCCGTGTACAGGCCGATTTTCGTGCATTTCCAACGGTGGGAAGAGGTTCAAAAGGGGATGGGGGTGAATGTGACTGCTCAACCCGACTCTGAGGCTTCTAACCCGGGTAGCCCGGCCGGGTTTGACCCGGCGGTTCTGCCGTCGGTCTCGCCTTCGAGGGCGGAGCCTCCCCCGTGTACAGGCCGATTTTCGTGCATTTCAAACCGTGGGAAGCGGTCCAAAAGGGGATGGGAGTGAATGTGACTGCTCATACCGACCTTGGCGCTTCCGACCCGGGTAGCTCAGCCGGGTTTGACCCGGCGGTTCTGCCGACGGTCTCGTCTTCGAGGCGGGTGCCTCCCCCGTGTACAGGCCGATTTTCATGCATTTCGTACCGTGGGAAGTGGTCCAAAAGGGAATGGGGGTGAATGTGACTGCTCAACCCGACTCTGAGGCTTCTAACCCGGGTAGCTCGGCCGGGTTTGACCCGGCGGTTCTGCCGTCGGTCTCGCCTTCGAGAGGGGCGCCTCCCCCGTGTACAGGCCGATTTTCGTGCATTTCCAACGGTGGGAAGAGGTTCAAAAGGGGATGGGGGTGAATGTGACTGCTCAACCCGACTCTGAGGCTTCTAACCCGGGTAGCCCGGCCGGGTTTGACCCGGCGGTTCTGCCGTCGGTCTCGCCTTCGAGGGCGGAGCCTCCCCCGTGTACAGGCCGATTTTCGTGCATTTCAAACCGTGGGAAGCGGTCCAAAAGGGGATGGGAGTGAATGTGACTGCTCATACCGACCTTGGCGCTTCCGACCCGGGTAGCTCAGCCGGGTTTGACCCGGCGGTTCTGCCGACGGTCTCGCCTTCGAGGGGGGAGCGTCCCCCGTGTTCAGGCCGAATTTTGTGCATTTCGAACCGTGGGAAGTTGCCCAAAAGTCGATGGGAGTGAATGTGACTGCTCAACCCGACTTTGGCGCTTCCGAGCCGGGTAGCTCAGCCGGGTTTGACCCGGCGGTTCTGCCGACGGTCTCGTCTTCGAGGCGGGTGCCTCCCCCGTGTACAGGCCGATTTTCATGCATTTCGTACCGTGGGAAGTGGTCCAAAAGGGAATAGGGGTGGACGTGACTGCTCATACCGACATTGAGACTTGTAAGCCGTGTAGCTCGGCCGGGTTTGATCCGGCGGGTCTGCCGACGGTCTCGTCTTCGAGGCGGGTGCCTCCCCCGTGTACAGGCCGATTTTCGTGCATTTCGAACCGTGGGAAGTGGTCCAAAAGGGGATGGGGGTGGACGTGACTGCTCAACCCGACTTTGAGGCTTCTAACCCGGGTAGCTCGGCCGGGTTTGACCCGTCGATTCTGCCGATGGTCTCGTTTTGGAGGGGGGAGCCTCCCCCGTGTTCAGTCCGATTTTCGTGCATTTCGAACCGTGGGAAGTGGCCCAAAAGGGGATGGGAGTGAATGTGACTGCTCATACCGACTTTGGCGCTTCCGAGCCTGGTAGCTCAGCCGGGTTTGATCCGGCGGTTCTGCCGACGGTCTCGTCTTCGAGGCGGCTCCCTCCCCCGTGTACAGGCCGATTTTCATGCATTTGCAACGGTGGGAAGTTGCCCAAAAGGGGATGGGAGTGAATGTGACTGCTCAACCCGACTTTGGCGCTTCCGAGCCTGGTAGCTCAGCCGGGTTTGAACCGGCGGTTCTGCCGACGGTCTCGTCTTCGAGGCGGCTCCCTCCCCCGTGTACAGGCCGATTTTCGTGCATTTCGAACCGTGGGAAGTGGTCCAAAAGGGAATGGGGGTGGACGTGACTGCTCAACCCGACTCTGAGGCTTCTAACCCGGGTAGCTCGGCCGGGTTTGATCCGGCGGTTCTGCCGACGGTCTCGTCTTCGAGGCCGGTGCCTCCCCCGTGTACAGGCCGATTTTCGTGCATTTCCAACGGTGGGAAGTGGTCCAAAAGGGAATGGGGGTGGACGTGTCTGCTCATACCGACTTTGAGACTTGTAAGCCGGGTAGCTCAGCCGGGTTTGTTCCGGCGGTTCTGCCGACGGTCTCGTCATCGAGGGGGGAGCCTCCCCCGTGTCCAGGCCGATTTTCATGCATTTCCAACCGTGGGAAGTGGTCCAAAAGGGAATGGGGGTGAATGTGACTGCTCATACCGACTTTGAGACTTTTAAGCCGGGTAGCTCAGCCGGGTTTGACCCGGCGGTTCTGCCGACGGTCTCGCCTTCGAGGGGGGAGCGTCCCCCGTGTTCAGGCCGAATTTTGTGCATTTCGAACCGTGGGAAGTTGCCCAAAAGTCGATGGGAGTGAATGTGACTGCTCAACCCGACTTTGAGACTTGTAAGCCGGGTAGCTCAGCCGGGTTTGACCCGGCGGTTCTGCCGACGGTCTCGTCTTCGAGGCGGGTGCCTCCCCCGTGTACAGGCCGATTTTCATGCATTTCGTACCGTGGGAAGCGGTCCAAAAGGGGATGGGAGTGAACGTGACTGCTCATACCGACTTTGGCGCTTCCGAGCCGGGTAGCTCAGCCGGGTTTGACCCGGCGGGTCTGCCGACGGTCTCGCCTTCGAGGGGGGAGCGTCCCCCGTGTTCAGGCCGAATCTTGTGCATTTCGAACCGTGGGAAGTTGCCCAAAAGTCGATGGGAGTGAATGTGACTGCTCAACCCGACTTTGAGACTTGTAAGCCGGGTAGCTCAGCCGGGTTTGACCCGGCGGTTCTGCCGACGGTCTCGTCTTCGAGGCCGGTGCCTCCCCCGTGTACAGGCCGATTTTCGTGCATTTCCAACGGTGGGAAGTGGTCCAAAAGGGAATGGGGGTGGACGTGTCTGCTCATACCGACTTTGAGACTTGTAAGCCGGGTAGCTCAGCCGGGTTTGTTCCGGCGGTTCTGCCGACGGTCTCGTCATCGAGGGGGGAGCCTCCCCCGTGTCCAGGCCGATTTTCATGCATTTCCAACCGTGGGAAGTGGTCCAAAAGGGAATGGGGGTGAATGTGACTGCTCATACCGACTTTGAGACTTTTAAGCCGGGTAGCTCGGCCGGGTTTGACCCGGCGGTTCTGCCGACGGTCTCGTCTTCGAGGCGGGTGCCTCCCCCGTGTACAGGCCGATTTTCGTGCATTTCGAACCGTGGGAAGTGGTCTAAAAGTCGATGGGAGTGAACGTGACTGCTCAACCCGACTTTGAGACTTGTAAGCCGGGTAGCTCAGCCAGGTTTGACCCGGCGGTTCTGCCGACGGTCTCGCCTTCGAGGGCGGACCCTCCCCCGTGTACAGGCCGGTTTTCGTGCATTTCGAACCGTGGGAAGTGATCCAAAAGGGAATGGGGGTGAACGTGACTGCCCAACCCGGCTTTGAGACTTGTAAGCCGGGTAGCTCAGCCGGGTTGGACCCGGCGGTTCTGCCGACGGTCTCGACTTCGAGGCGGGTGCCTCCCCCGTGTACAGGCCGATTTTCATGCATTTGCAACGGTGGGAAGTTGCCCAAAAGTCGATGGGAGTGAATGTGACTGCTCAACCCGACTTCGAGACTTGTAAGCCGGGTAGCTCAGCCGGGTTTGACCCGGCGGTTCTGCCGACGGTCTCGCCTTCGAGGGGGGAGCCTCCCCCGTGTACAGGCCGATTTTCGTGCATTTCCAACGGTGGGAACAGGTTCAAAAGGGGATGGGAGTGATTGTGACTGCTCAACCCGACTCTAGGGCTTCTAACCCGGGTAGCCCGGCCGGGTTTGACCCGGCGGTTCTGCCGACGGTCTCGTCTTCGAGGCGGGTGCCTCCCCCGTATACAGGCCGATTTTCATGCATTTCGAACCGTGGGAAGTGGTCCAAAAGGGAATGGGGGTGGACGTGTCTGCTCATACCGACTTTGAGACTTGTAAGCCGGGTAGCTCAGCCGGGTTTGATCCGGCGGTTCTGCCGACGGTCTCGCCTTCGAGGGGGGAGCCTCCCCCGTGTTCAGTCCGATTTCCATGCATTTCCAACCGTGGGAAGTTGCCCAAAAGGGGATGGGAGTGAATGTGACTGCTCAACCCGACTTTGGCGCTTCCGAGCCGGGTAGCTCAGCCGGGTTTGACCCGGCGGTTCTGCCGACGGTCTCGTCTTCGAGGCGGGTGCCTCCCCCGTATACAGGCCGATTTTCATGCATTTCGAACCGTGGGAAGTGGTCCAAAAGGGAATGGGGGTGGACGTGTCTGCTCATACCGACTTTGAGACTTGTAAGCCGGGTAGCTCAGCCGGGTTTGATCCGGCGGTTCTGCCGACGGTCTCGCCTTCGAGGGGGGAGCCTCCCCCGTGTTCAGTCCGATTTCCATGCATTTCCAACCGTGGGAAGTTGCCCAAAAGGGGATGGGAGTGAATGTGACTGCTCAACCCGACTTTGGCGCTTCCGAGCCGGGTAGCTCAGCCGGGTTTGACCCGGCGGTTCTGCCGACGGTCTCGTCTTCGAGGCGGGTGCCTCCCCCGTGTACAGGCCGATTTTCATGCATTTGGAACCGTGGGAAGTGGTCCAAAAGGGAATGGGGGTGGACGTGACTGCTCATACCGACTTTGAGACTTGTAAGCCGGGTAGCTCAGCCGGGTTTGACCCGGCGGTTCTGCCGACGGTCTCGCCTTCGAGGGGGGAGCCTCCCCCGTGTTCAGTCCGATTTTCGTGCATTTCCCACGGTGGGAAATGGTATCTTTCATTACGGGGACAAGGGTCTGAAGCGGTGAAGTCAGTAACCGGCATAGTTAAGGAAAGGGTTCGAATTTTCTCAACAGTACGAAAAAAGTGAGCAGGGAAGCTAGAGAAGGTGTCAGTGAGTCCCAAACGAGTGAACCGCAAAACTTAGGGAAATGCCCGAAAGCGTTTTAAAGGGTGAAATCGGGAACGAGGAAATGATCGGAAAGTGCCTGAAAGTGCTAAATGAGTAAACAGAAAAACGAAGAAAAATGTTTGAAAAGAAGAAGTGAGTAACCAGGAAAACTTAGAAAAATGTTCAAAACGAAGAAATCAGTAACCAGGAAAACTTAGAAAAATGATCAAAAAGAAGAAATGAGTAACCAGGAAAACTTAGAAAAATGTTTAAAAAGAAGAAATCAGTAACCAGGAAAACTTAGGAAAATGTTTAAAAAGAAGAAATCAGTAACCAGAAAAACTGCGAAAAATGTTTAAAAAGAAGAAATGAGTAACCAGAAAAACTTAGAAAAATGTTTAAAAAGAAGAAATCAGTAACCAGGAAAACTTAGAAAAATGTTTAAAAAGAAGAAATCAGTAACCAGGAAAACTTAGAAAAATGTTATAAAAGAAGAAGTGAGTAACCAGAAAAACTTAGAAAAATGTTTAAAAAGAAGAAATCAGTAACCAGAAAAACTGCGAAAAATGTTTAAAAAGAAGAAATCAGTAACCAGACAAACTGCGAAAAATGTTTAAAAAGAAGAAATCAGTAACCAGGAAAACTTAGAAAAATGTTTAAAAAGAAGAAGTGAGTAACCAGAAAAACTTAGAAAAATGTTTAAAAAGAAGAAATCAGTAACCAGAAAAACTTAGAAAAATGTTTAAAAAGAAGAAATCAGTAACCAGAAAAACTGCGAAAAATGTTTAAAAAGAAGAAATCAGTAACCAGAAAAACTTAGAAAAATGTTTAAAAAGAAGAAGTGAGTAACCAGAAAAACTTAGAAAAATGTTTAAAAAGAAGAAATCAGTAACCAGAAAAACGGCGAAAAATGTTTAAAAAGAAGAAATCAGTAACCAGACAAACTGCGAAAAATGTTTAAAAAGAAGAAATCAGTAACCAGAAAAACTTAGAAAAATGTTTAAAAAGAAGAAATCAGTAACCAGAAAAACTTAGAAAAATGTTTCAAAAGAAGAAGTGAGTAACCAGAAAAACTTAGAAAAATGTTTAAAAAGAAGAAGTGAGTAACCAGAAAAACTTAGAAAAATGTTTAAAAAGAAGAAATCAGTAACCAGAAAAACTTAGAAAAATGTTTAAAAAGAAGAAATCAGTAACCAGAAAAACTGCGAAAAATGTTTAAAAAGAAGAAATCAGTAACCAGACAAACTGCGAAAAATGTTTAAAAAGAAGAAATCAGTAACCAGGAAAACTTAGAAAAATGTTTAAAAAGAAGAAGTCAGTAACCAGAAAAACTTAGAAAAATGTTTAAAAAGAAGAAATCAGTAACCAGAAAAACTTAGAAAAATGTTTAAAAAGAAGAAATCAGTAACCAGAAAAACTGCGAAAAATGTTTAAAAAGAAGAAATCAGTAACCAGAAAAACTTAGAAAAATGTTTAAAAAGAAGAAGTGAGTAACCAGAAAAACTTAGAAAAATGTTTAAAAAGAAGAAATCAGTAACCAGAAAAACGGCGAAAAATGTTTAAAAAGAAGAAATCAGTAACCAGAAAAACTTAGAAAAATGTTTCAAAAGAAGAAGTGAGTAACCAGAAAAACTTAGAAAAATGTTTAAAAAGAAGAAGTGAGTAACCAGAAAAACTTAGAAAAATGTTTAAAAAGAAGAAATCAGTAACCAGAAAAACTTAGAAAAATGTTTAAAAAGAAGAAATCAGTAACCAGAAAAACTGCGAAAAATGTTTAAAAAGAAGAAATCAGTAACCAGACAAACTGCGAAAAATGTTTAAAAAGAAGAAATCAGTAACCAGGAAAACTTAGAAAAATGTTTAAAAAGAAGAAGTGAGTAACCAGAAAAACTTAGAAAAATGTTTAAAAAGAAGAAATCAGTAACCAGAAAAACTTAGAAAAATGTTTAAAAAGAAGAAATCAGTAACCAGAAAAACTGCGAAAAATGTTTAAAAAGAAGAAATCAGTAACCAGAAAAACTTAGAAAAATGTTTAAAAAGAAGAAGTGAGTAACCAGAAAAACTTAGAAAAATGTTTAAAAAGAAGAAATCAGTAACCAGAAAAACGGCGAAAAATGTTTAAAAAGAAGAAATCAGTAACCAGACAAACTGCGAAAAATGTTTAAAAAGAAGAAATCAGTAACCAGAAAAACTTAGAAAAATGTTTCAAAAGAAGAAGTGAGTAACCAGAAAAACTTAGAAAAATGTTTAAAAAGAAGAAGTGAGTAACCAGAAAAACTTAGAAAAATGTTTAAAAAGAAGAAATCAGTAACCAGAAAAACTTAGAAAAATGTTTAAAAAGAAGAAATCAGTAACCAGAAAAACTTAGAAAAATGTTTAAAAAGAAGAAATCAGTAACCAGAAAAACTGCGAAAAATGTTTAAAAAGAAGAAATCAGTAACCAGACAAACTGCGAAAAATGTTTAAAAAGAAGAAATCAGTAACCAGGAAAACTTAGAAAAATGTTTAAAAAGAAGAAGTGAGTAACCAGAAAAACTTAGAAAAATGTTTAAAAAGAAGAAATCAGTAACCAGAAAAACTTAGAAAAATGTTTAAAAAGAAGAAATCAGTAACCAGAAAAACTGCGAAAAATGTTTAAAAAGAAGAAATCAGTAACCAGGAAAACTTAGAAAAATGTTTAAAAAGAAGAAGTGAGTAACCAGAAAAACTTAGAAAAATGTTTAAAAAGAAGAAATCAGTAACCAGAAAAACTTAGAAAAATGTTTAAAAAGAAGAAATCAGTAACCAGAAAAACTGCGAAAAATGTTTAAAAAGAAGAAATCAGTAACCAGAAAAACTTAGAAAAATGTTTAAAAAGAAGAAGTGAGTAACCAGAAAAACTTAGAAAAATGTTTAAAAAGAAGAAATCAGTAACCAGAAAAACGGCGAAAAATGTTTAAAAAGAAGAAGTGAGTAACCAGAAAAACTTAGAAAAATGTTTAAAAAGAAGAAATCAGTAACCAGAAAAACTTAGAAAAATGTTTAAAAAGAAGAAATCAGTAACCAGAAAAACTGCGAAAAATGTTTAAAAAGAAGAAATCAGTAACCAGGAAAACTTAGAAAAATGTTTAAAAAGAAGAAATCAGTAACCAGAAAAACTGCGAAAAATGTTTAAAAAGAAGAAATGAGTAACCAGGAAAACTTAGAAAAATGTTTAAAAAGAAGAAGTGAGTAACCAGAAAAACTTAGAAAAATGTTTAAAAAGAAGAAATCAGTAACCAGACAAACTTAGAAAAATGTTTAAAAAGAAGAAATCATTAACCAGACAAACTGCGAAAAATGTTTAAAAAGAAGAAATCAGTAACCAGAAAAACTTAGAAAAATGTTTAAAAAGAAGAAATCAGTAACCAGAAAAACTTAGAAAAATGTTTAAAAAGAAGAAATCAGTAACCAGGAAAACTTAGAAAAATGTTTAAAAAGAAGAAGTGAGTAACCAGAAAAACTTAGAAAAATGTTTAAAAAGAAGAAATCAGTAACCAGAAAAACGGCGAAAAATGTTTAAAAAGAAGAAATCAGTAACCAGACAAACTGCGAAAAATGTTTAAAAAGAAGAAGTCAGTAACCAGAAAAACTTAGAAAAATGTTTAAAAAGAAGAAATGAGTAACCAGAAAAACTTAGAAAAATGTTTAAAAAGAAGAAATCAGTAACCAGAAAAACTTAGAAAAATGTTTAAAAAGAAGAAGTGAGTAACCAGGAAAACTTAGAAAAATGTTTAAAAAGAAGAAATGAGTAACCAGAAAAACTTAGAAAAATGTTTAAAAAGAAGAAATCAGTAACCAGAAAAACTTAGAAAAATGTTTAAAAAGAAGAAATGAGTAACCAGAAAAACTTAGAAAAATGTTTAAAAAGAAGAAATCAGTAACCAGAAAAACGGCGAAAAATGTTTAAAAAGAAGAAATCAGTAACCAGAAAAACTTAGAAAAATGTTTAAAAAGAAGAAGTGAGTAACCAGAAAAACTTAGAAAAATGTTTAAAAAGAAGAAATCAGTAACCAGAAAAACTTAGAAAAATGTTTAAAAAGAAGAAATCAGTAACCAGAAAAACTTAGAAAAATGTTTAAAAAGAAGAAATGAGTAACCAGAAAAACTTAGAAAAATGTTTAAAAAGAAGAAATCAGTAACCAGAAAAACGGCGAAAAATGTTTAAAAAGAAGAAATCAGTAACCAGAAAAACGGCGAAAAATGTTTAAAAAGAAGAAATCAGTAACCAGACAAACTGCGAAAAATGTTTAAAAAGAAGAAATCAGTAACCAGAAAAACTTAGAAAAATGTTTAAAAAGAAGAAATCAGTAACCAGGAAAACTTGGAAAAAAACACTTAGAAAAATTTTCAGCAAAGTGTGAAAAATATTCTAAGTGTCAGCGGAGGAAAATGCTGCAGCATCGGGAAAGATTCGCAAACTTACACCGAACATGTGCTCCGAAGTGCCGGAGGAATTGGGTGAATTGAGCCCGGCAAATGGCCAGCTGTCGTTTTGTGCCTGCAGCCCGAAAACTTTAACTTTGTCTGTCGCGGAAGTCCGGACCGAGAAAAATCCAAACGGTTTTGACCGGACCGAGTTCCAGACCGATGCAGTCAAATTTGGAATTCAGACCCATTCAGTGCCACTTGTAGTTTTTCCGCAGTGAGGTTGGCGGGGTACCCGGAGATATATGGGAACACGATTTTTAGAACAAAATGGCGGCGCGGGACCGTTCTGAAAGGCATCCGAAAAACGGTTCCACGGGCATAGCACTTTAATGACAGGTATGAGTGCATGCCGGAGAGCTCTTGGAAGTCGAATTTTTGACACTTTGTCAATTTTTTGACAGATTTGACAAACTCTTTCTGTCTGTTCTAAGAGTCAGTCAGAGACTTGTGCGGCGGTCTTTTGACACTATTGGAGGGCGGGCAAACCCCACGTTGACTCCGGCCGTCCCTCCACAGGCGCTCGTGTCCAAAATGAAGGCGAGAGACGCGAGTGGCCTGGTTCCCTTGGGTGTTGCCAAGAAGGCTGCGGGCTGACCGTTGCCTGAGCACTCCCTAAAGCCTCTTGTGATGAGAGCAGACCTCGCCTGCCGCACGACCGGCTCTGGGAGTCGTTGGGCCGCTATTTGTGAATAGTCTGGTCCTCCTCTGCCACCCGGACAAGCGCGATGGCTCTGCCGCCCTGCGGTGCTCGTCACCCAGGTTTGGGGAACACGATACTCGTAACAAAAATAAAAGGCGGCTCGGGACCTGCAGGCGAAAGGGGTCCCGTGGTGCTAAGCACGTCGACTTCGGGTCTCGGTGCAAGCCGGAGAGCTCACGGAAGTCTAAAGTTTTCGGCACGTGGTCGAATCTTTTCAAAGGCTTACCCGGCTCTTTCCGTCCATTCTGAGAGTAAGTCAGAGGCCGGTGCGGAGGTCTCTTGACAATCGGAGGGGGTGGTGGCCCTCCGCAGGCGCTCGTGTCGAAAATGAAGGCGAGAGACGCGAGTGGCCTGGTTCCCCTGGGTGTTGCCAGGAAGGCTGCGGGCTGACCCTTGCCTGAGCACTCCCTAAAGCCTCTTGTGATGAGAGCAGACCTCGCGCGCCGCACGACCGGCTCTGGGAGTCGTTGGGCCGCTATCTGTGAATAGTCTGGTCCTCCTCTGCCACCCGGCCAAGTGCGATGGCTCTGCCGCCCTGCGGTGCTCGTCACGCAGGTATGGGGCACACGATGCTCGTAACAGCAAATAAAGGCGGCTCGGGACCTGCAGGCGAAAGGGGTCCCGTGGTGCTTAGCACGTCGACTTCGGGTCTCGGTGCAAGCCGGAGAGCTCACGGAAGTCTAAAGTTTTCGGCACGTGGTCGAATCTTTTGAAAGGCTTACCCGGCTCTTTCCGTCCATTCTGAGAGTCAGTCAGAGGCCGGTGCGGCGGTCTATTGACGACCGGAGGCTCCCATGGGTGTTGCGATGAGGGTGGAGGGCACAGAACCTTGCCTTAGCACTCCCTAATAAAGCCTCTTGTGAAGAGAGCAGACCTCGCGCGCCGCACGACCGGCTCTGGGAGTCGTTGGGCCGCTATCTGTGAATAGTCTGGTCCTCCTCTGCCACCCGGCCAAGTGCGATGGCTCTGCCGCCCTGCGGTGCTCGTCACGCAGGTATGGGGCACACGATGCTCGTAACAGCAAATAAAGGCGGCTCGGGACCTGCAGGCGAAAGGGGTCCCGTGGTGCTTAGCACGTCGACTTCGGGTCTCGGTGCAAGCCGGAGAGCTCACGGAAGTCTAAAGTTTTCGGCACGTGGTCGAA
>NW_027310546.1:37500-40000 GCF_047496795.1 Chiloscyllium punctatum
GTACGCCCGTTTCCGTTTCAACTTGTCTCGCGAGGGTGGTTTCGGGGCCAGCAGGAGAGCTCGTCGGGGTAGCAGGCCCTGCAGCCGTGGTCACCGCCAAACCCCCACAACTCGAGCAAGTGAAAAAAAAAGTAACAGGAGCGAAAGCATCTCTGTCGGCTTGGGGGTACGCCCGTTTCCGTTTCAACTTGTCTCGCGAGGGTGGTTTCGGGGCCAGCAGGAGAGCTCGTCGGGGTAGCAGGCCCTGCAGCCGTGGTCACCGCCAAACCCCCACAACTCGAGCAAGTGAAAAAAAAAGTAACAAATAAGAAAGGATCGTCGGCTTGGGGGTACGCCCGTTTCCGTTTCAACTTGTCTCGCGAGGGTGGTTTCGGGGCCAGCAGGAGAGCTCGTCGGGGTAGCAGGCCCTGCAGCCGTGGTCACCGCCAAACCCCCACAACTCGAGCAAGTGAAAAAAAAAGTAACAAATAAGAAAGGATCGTCGGCTTGGGGGTACGCCCGTTTCCGTTTCAACTTGTCTCGCGAGGGTGGTTTCGGGGCCAGCAGGAGAGCTCGTCGGGGTAGCAGGCCCTGCAGCCGTGGTCACCGCCAAACCCCCACAACTCGAGCAAGTGAAAAAAAAAAGTAACAAATAAGAAAGGATCGTCGGCTTGGGGGTACGCCCGTTTCCGTTTCAACTTGTCTCGCGAGGGTGGTTTCGGGGCCAGCAGGAGAGCTCGTCGGGGTAGCAGGCCCTGCAGCCGTGGTCACCGCCAAACCCCCACAACTCGAGCAAGTGAAAAAAAAAAGTAACAAATAAGAAAGGATCTCTGTCGGCTTGGGGGTACGCCCGTTTCCGTTTCAACTTGTCTCGCGAGGGTGGTTTCGGGGCCAGCAGGAGAGCTCGTCGGGGTAGCAGGCCCTGCAGCCGTGGTCACCGCCAAATCGCCACAACTCGAGCAAGTGAAAAAAAAAGTAACAAATAAGAAAGGATCGTCGGCTTGGGGGTACGCCCGTTTCCGTTTCAACTTGTCTCGCGAGGGTGGTTTCGGGGCCAGCAGGAGAGCTCGTCGGGGTAGCAGGCCCTGCAGCCGTGGTCACCGCCAAACCCCCCACAACTGTTGGGCGCCTACCTGCGCGGGGCAGGAGGACACTTTCCGATTTCAAATCTCCGTTTGCCGAGTCCACCCCGAACGCACGCGGGCGGGCGGGTTCGCATCACCCTTCGTCACAAGGGGCGAAGCCCGTTCCACCGTCTCGTCAGTAGTGCCGACCGGTCTGTGATCGACGAGGGGAGCCACACCAGGTCCGGCCCTGCTGCTTGGCGGCACCGCGTCGTCGGGAGCTCGCGACAGACGGAGGGTTTCGGTGTACTCTCCAGCCACGGGAAACGAAGCCGGTGATGCAGGCGCCGGTCTTTCGCTCCCAAATCGGCTGGGTTTACATCGTTGCTATCTAGTCACGCTCCCTTCAAACCCGACGGGGTACCTATTCCCCTCACCCGTCTGTGCGTATACAGCCTCTTTGCACTTGCGGGATGGGGGTGGTGGTTTAAAGACTCTCGAGTTGCCGCCCGTCGGTCTCCGAGCTCCGTGCAGTAGTGATCCCCAGCGAACTGCCAGCAGGGCGAACGAGCGATCCCGCTCTCGGTCGGGGCGCCTGGCGTCGATCGGTGGTCGGTGGCTTGCGGGCAAGCTGCGCTGTGAGTGTGGGAACGAGTATGACGAGCCGTTGCCGCGACTCCCAGTCCACCTCGGCGGTGGCTGGGCCGGGCGGGCGTCTGCTCGGGCGAGTGCCGCCCCCGCCTCCTCGCAGGAAGTCCGCTCGCCGACACGCCGCCACGTGCACGCGTCAGTGACGCTGCCGAACCGATGGCCGGTGCCCGTTCCCGCCTCTGCTTTTCCTAGGGCAAAGCTGCTGCACGCCTCGTGATACTAGGCGGGCGACATGGTGGCGGTGATCCTGCCTCCGTCGCTGCGGTGCGTTGGGGCACGCATCGCCTCTTGGGCGCCCTGTCCTCCTCCCCCCAATAGACGTATGTTTCTGCGGGCCGCACCAGGATGGTGCTCCCCATCGCTTCACGCCACCCTGCTCCGCCCGCACGCCGGCGTGCAGGTGGCTGTAGCTCAAGGTGGGGAGCGTATGTGCGGTCCGGGTCGCTTTCCTCTGGCGAGGGAGAGACCTAAAACAAACTCAGACAACTCTTGACGGTGGATCACTCGGCTCGTGCGTCGATGACGAACGCAGCTAGCTGCGAGAATTAATGTGAATTGCAGGACACATTGATCATCGACACTTTGAACGCACTTTGCGGCCCCGGGTTCTTCCCGGGGCCACGCCTGTCTGAGGGTCGTTTGGCAATCAATCGCACTCGCCTTGGCTGGCGAGAGCGCGGCTGGGGTGTCGCAGAGGACCCGTCCTCTTTGTCCCCCTAAGTTCAGACTCCGGAGCCCTCCGGCGTCGGAGCGCTTGGCCTTTCCCCCCCACCCTGCACATTCCGTTCGTCAGGCTCGACGCCATC
>NW_027310546.1:47500-62500 GCF_047496795.1 Chiloscyllium punctatum
TGACACTTAGAATTTTTTCGAGTTGGTATAAATCAGTAACCACTGACACTTAGAATATTTTCGGGTTGGTATAAATCAGTAACCACTGACACTTAGAATTTTTTCGACTTGGTATAAATCAGTAACCACTGACACTTAGAATTTTTTCGGGTTGGTATAAATCAGTAACCACTGACACTTAGAATATTTTCGGGTCGGTACAAATCAGTAACCACTGACACTTAGAATATTTTCGGGTTGGTATAAATCAGTAACCACTGACACTTAGAATTTTTTCGAGTTGGTATAAATCAGTAACCACTGACACTTAGAATTTTTTCGGGTTGGTATAAATCAGTAACCACCGACACTTAGAATATTTTCGGGTTGGTATAAATCAGTAACCACCGACACTTAGAATTTTTTCGGCTCAGTAGAAATCAGTAACCAAGCGCATTTTTGAATTGGTTACTGATTTCTCCGTTCGAGTTGCGGCTGCGGTTGGCTTCAAATAGTGGTGGGGGCTTAATTATCGCCGAGGGGAGCATGTCCCGGTGGTGTGGCCGAGGATGGAGTGCCTTTTGAAGGGGGTGTTTCTGAATTTGGACCCTTTTTGAGTTGCATGGCCGGATGGGTGTGGTTTTGAAGGGTGTGTC
The DNA here is from genome assembly GCF_047496795.1 of Chiloscyllium punctatum. Lineage (NCBI taxonomy): Eukaryota > Metazoa > Chordata > Chondrichthyes > Orectolobiformes > Hemiscylliidae > Chiloscyllium > Chiloscyllium punctatum. The sequence goes on from NW_027310546.1 coordinate 48,136, forward strand.
TGTCTGGAGTGGCACCGGCGTTGGTGTGAGGCTGAGGGTGGGCGTTCGGTTCCTGGTTAGGGATAGGGAAAGGGTGAGACTTAGCTTTAGTGCTCGTGCCCCCGATTTTGGTAATGTTTGACGTCAATTTTCCAAGGAGGCGAATGCAAGGCTTCAGAGGGACTTTGAGTGTTCGGGGGCGGGGTAGCTCAGCCGGATTTGCCCCGGCGGTTCTGCGGACGGTGTTGACTTCGAGGGCGGACCGGCCCCCGTGTTCAGTCCGAATATCGTGCATTGTTAACGGCGGGAAGTGTTCCAAAAGGGAATGGGATTGAATGTGACTGCTGAAGCCGACTTTGAGACCTGTAACGCGGGTAGCTCAGCCGGATTTGACCCGGCGGTTCTGGCGACGGTCTCGCCTTCGAGGGGGGAGCGCCCCGCGTGTTCAGGCCGAATTTTGTGCATTTCCATCGGCGGGAAGAGGTCCAAACGGGAATGGGATTGAATGTGACTGCTGAAGCCGACATTGAGACCTCTAACGCGGGTAGCTCGGCAGGATTTGACCCGGCGGTTCTGCCGAAGGTCTCACCTTCGAGGGGGGAGCGTCCCGCGTGTTCAGGCCGAATATCGTGCATTGTTAACGGCGGGAAGTGTTCCAAAAGGGAATGGGATTGAATGTGACTGCTGAAGCCGACATTGAGACCTCTAACGCGGGTAGCTCGGCCGGATTTGACCCGGCGGTTCTGGCGACGGTCTCGCCTTCGAGGGGGGAGCGTCCCGCGTGTTCAGGCCGAATTTTGTGCATTTCCATCGGCGGGAAGAGGTCCAAACGGGAATGGGATTGAATGTGACTGCTGAAGCCGACATTGAGACCTCTAACGCGGGTAGCTCGGCCGGATTTGACCCGGCGGTTCTGCCGAAGGTCTCACCTTCGAGGGGGGAGCCTCCCGCGTGTTCAGGCCGAATTTTGTGCATTTCCATCGGCGGGAAGAGGTCCAAACGGGAATGGGATTGAATGTGACTGCTGAAGCCGACATTGAGACCTCTAACGCGGGTAGCTCGGCCGGATTTGACCCGGCGGTTCTGCCGAAGGTCTCACCTTCGAGGGGGGAGCGCCCACCGTGTACAGGCCGATTTTCATGCATTTCCAACCGTGGGAAGGGGTCCGAAAGGGGATGGGGGTGAACGTGACTGCTCAACCCGACTTTGAGACCTGTAACGCGGGTAGCTCAGCCGGATTTGACCCGGCGGTTCTGGCGACGGTCTCGCCTTCGAGGGGGGAGCGTCCCGCGTGTTCAGGCCGAATTTTGTGCATTTCCATCGGCGGGAAGAGGTCCAAACGGGAATGGGATTGAATGTGACTGCTGAAGCCGACATTGAGACCTCTAACGCGGGTAGCTCGGCAGGATTTGACCCGGCGGTTCTGCCGAAGGTCTCACCTTCGAGGGGGGAGCGCCCACCGTGTACAGGCCGATTTTCATGCATTTCCAACCGTGGGAAGGGGGCCGAAAGGGGATGGGGGTGAATGTGACTGCTCAACCCGACTTTGAGGCATCTAACCCGGGTAGCTCAGCCGGGTTTGACCCGGCGGTTCTGCCGACGGCCTCGCCTTCGAGGGGGGAGCGTCCCCCGTGTACAGGCCGATTTTCATGCATTTCGAACCGTGGGAAGTGGCCCAAAAGGGGATGGGAGTGAATGTGACTGCTCAACCCGACTTTGGCGCTTCCGAGCCGGGTAGCTCAGCCGGGTTTGACCCGGCGGTTCTGCCGACGGTCTCGTCTTCGAGGCGGGTGCCTCCCCCGTGTACAGGCCGATTTTCATGCATTTCGTACCGTGGGAAGTGGTCCAAAAGGGAATGGGGGTGGACGTGACTGCTCATACCGACATCGAGACTTGTAAGCCGTGTAGCTCGGCCGGGTTTGATCCGGCGGGTCTGCCGACGGTCTCGTCTTCGAGAGGGGGGCCTCCCCCGTGTACAGGCCGATTTTCGTGCATTTCCAACGGTGGGAAGAGGTTCAAAAGGGGATGGGGGTGAATGTGACTGCTCAACCCGACTCTGAGGCTTCTAACCCGGGTAGCCCGGCCGGGTTTGACCCGGCGGTTCTGCCGTCGGTCTCGCCTTCGAGGGCGGAGCCTCCCCCGTGTACAGGCCGATTTTCGTGCATTTCAAACCGTGGGAAGCGGTCCAAAAGGGGATGGGAGTGAATGTGACTGCTCATACCGACCTTGGCGCTTCCGACCCGGGTAGCTCAGCCGGGTTTGACCCGGCGGTTCTGCCGACGGTCTCGTCTTCGAGGCGGGTGCCTCCCCCGTGTACAGGCCGATTTTCATGCATTTCGTACCGTGGGAAGTGGTCCAAAAGGGAATGGGGGTGAATGTGACTGCTCAACCCGACTCTGAGGCTTCTAACCCGGGTAGCTCGGCCGGGTTTGACCCGGCGGTTCTGCCGTCGGTCTCGCCTTCGAGAGGGGCGCCTCCCCCGTGTACAGGCCGATTTTCGTGCATTTCCAACGGTGGGAAGAGGTTCAAAAGGGGATGGGGGTGAATGTGACTGCTCAACCCGACTCTGAGGCTTCTAACCCGGGTAGCCCGGCCGGGTTTGACCCGGCGGTTCTGCCGTCGGTCTCGCCTTCGAGGGCGGAGCCTCCCCCGTGTACAGGCCGATTTTCGTGCATTTCAAACCGTGGGAAGCGGTCCAAAAGGGGATGGGAGTGAATGTGACTGCTCATACCGACCTTGGCGCTTCCGACCCGGGTAGCTCAGCCGGGTTTGACCCGGCGGTTCTGCCGACGGTCTCGCCTTCGAGGGGGGAGCGTCCCCCGTGTTCAGGCCGAATTTTGTGCATTTCGAACCGTGGGAAGTTGCCCAAAAGTCGATGGGAGTGAATGTGACTGCTCAACCCGACTTTGGCGCTTCCGAGCCGGGTAGCTCAGCCGGGTTTGACCCGGCGGTTCTGCCGACGGTCTCGTCTTCGAGGCGGGTGCCTCCCCCGTGTACAGGCCGATTTTCATGCATTTCGTACCGTGGGAAGTGGTCCAAAAGGGAATAGGGGTGGACGTGACTGCTCATACCGACATTGAGACTTGTAAGCCGTGTAGCTCGGCCGGGTTTGATCCGGCGGGTCTGCCGACGGTCTCGTCTTCGAGGCGGGTGCCTCCCCCGTGTACAGGCCGATTTTCGTGCATTTCGAACCGTGGGAAGTGGTCCAAAAGGGGATGGGGGTGGACGTGACTGCTCAACCCGACTTTGAGGCTTCTAACCCGGGTAGCTCGGCCGGGTTTGACCCGTCGATTCTGCCGATGGTCTCGTTTTGGAGGGGGGAGCCTCCCCCGTGTTCAGTCCGATTTTCGTGCATTTCGAACCGTGGGAAGTGGCCCAAAAGGGGATGGGAGTGAATGTGACTGCTCATACCGACTTTGGCGCTTCCGAGCCTGGTAGCTCAGCCGGGTTTGATCCGGCGGTTCTGCCGACGGTCTCGTCTTCGAGGCGGCTCCCTCCCCCGTGTACAGGCCGATTTTCATGCATTTGCAACGGTGGGAAGTTGCCCAAAAGGGGATGGGAGTGAATGTGACTGCTCAACCCGACTTTGGCGCTTCCGAGCCTGGTAGCTCAGCCGGGTTTGAACCGGCGGTTCTGCCGACGGTCTCGTCTTCGAGGCGGCTCCCTCCCCCGTGTACAGGCCGATTTTCGTGCATTTCGAACCGTGGGAAGTGGTCCAAAAGGGAATGGGGGTGGACGTGACTGCTCAACCCGACTCTGAGGCTTCTAACCCGGGTAGCTCGGCCGGGTTTGATCCGGCGGTTCTGCCGACGGTCTCGTCTTCGAGGCCGGTGCCTCCCCCGTGTACAGGCCGATTTTCGTGCATTTCCAACGGTGGGAAGTGGTCCAAAAGGGAATGGGGGTGGACGTGTCTGCTCATACCGACTTTGAGACTTGTAAGCCGGGTAGCTCAGCCGGGTTTGTTCCGGCGGTTCTGCCGACGGTCTCGTCATCGAGGGGGGAGCCTCCCCCGTGTCCAGGCCGATTTTCATGCATTTCCAACCGTGGGAAGTGGTCCAAAAGGGAATGGGGGTGAATGTGACTGCTCATACCGACTTTGAGACTTTTAAGCCGGGTAGCTCAGCCGGGTTTGACCCGGCGGTTCTGCCGACGGTCTCGCCTTCGAGGGGGGAGCGTCCCCCGTGTTCAGGCCGAATTTTGTGCATTTCGAACCGTGGGAAGTTGCCCAAAAGTCGATGGGAGTGAATGTGACTGCTCAACCCGACTTTGAGACTTGTAAGCCGGGTAGCTCAGCCGGGTTTGACCCGGCGGTTCTGCCGACGGTCTCGTCTTCGAGGCGGGTGCCTCCCCCGTGTACAGGCCGATTTTCATGCATTTCGTACCGTGGGAAGCGGTCCAAAAGGGGATGGGAGTGAACGTGACTGCTCATACCGACTTTGGCGCTTCCGAGCCGGGTAGCTCAGCCGGGTTTGACCCGGCGGGTCTGCCGACGGTCTCGCCTTCGAGGGGGGAGCGTCCCCCGTGTTCAGGCCGAATCTTGTGCATTTCGAACCGTGGGAAGTTGCCCAAAAGTCGATGGGAGTGAATGTGACTGCTCAACCCGACTTTGAGACTTGTAAGCCGGGTAGCTCAGCCGGGTTTGACCCGGCGGTTCTGCCGACGGTCTCGTCTTCGAGGCCGGTGCCTCCCCCGTGTACAGGCCGATTTTCGTGCATTTCCAACGGTGGGAAGTGGTCCAAAAGGGAATGGGGGTGGACGTGTCTGCTCATACCGACTTTGAGACTTGTAAGCCGGGTAGCTCAGCCGGGTTTGTTCCGGCGGTTCTGCCGACGGTCTCGTCATCGAGGGGGGAGCCTCCCCCGTGTCCAGGCCGATTTTCATGCATTTCCAACCGTGGGAAGTGGTCCAAAAGGGAATGGGGGTGAATGTGACTGCTCATACCGACTTTGAGACTTTTAAGCCGGGTAGCTCGGCCGGGTTTGACCCGGCGGTTCTGCCGACGGTCTCGTCTTCGAGGCGGGTGCCTCCCCCGTGTACAGGCCGATTTTCGTGCATTTCGAACCGTGGGAAGTGGTCTAAAAGTCGATGGGAGTGAACGTGACTGCTCAACCCGACTTTGAGACTTGTAAGCCGGGTAGCTCAGCCAGGTTTGACCCGGCGGTTCTGCCGACGGTCTCGCCTTCGAGGGCGGACCCTCCCCCGTGTACAGGCCGGTTTTCGTGCATTTCGAACCGTGGGAAGTGATCCAAAAGGGAATGGGGGTGAACGTGACTGCCCAACCCGGCTTTGAGACTTGTAAGCCGGGTAGCTCAGCCGGGTTGGACCCGGCGGTTCTGCCGACGGTCTCGACTTCGAGGCGGGTGCCTCCCCCGTGTACAGGCCGATTTTCATGCATTTGCAACGGTGGGAAGTTGCCCAAAAGTCGATGGGAGTGAATGTGACTGCTCAACCCGACTTCGAGACTTGTAAGCCGGGTAGCTCAGCCGGGTTTGACCCGGCGGTTCTGCCGACGGTCTCGCCTTCGAGGGGGGAGCCTCCCCCGTGTACAGGCCGATTTTCGTGCATTTCCAACGGTGGGAACAGGTTCAAAAGGGGATGGGAGTGATTGTGACTGCTCAACCCGACTCTAGGGCTTCTAACCCGGGTAGCCCGGCCGGGTTTGACCCGGCGGTTCTGCCGACGGTCTCGTCTTCGAGGCGGGTGCCTCCCCCGTATACAGGCCGATTTTCATGCATTTCGAACCGTGGGAAGTGGTCCAAAAGGGAATGGGGGTGGACGTGTCTGCTCATACCGACTTTGAGACTTGTAAGCCGGGTAGCTCAGCCGGGTTTGATCCGGCGGTTCTGCCGACGGTCTCGCCTTCGAGGGGGGAGCCTCCCCCGTGTTCAGTCCGATTTCCATGCATTTCCAACCGTGGGAAGTTGCCCAAAAGGGGATGGGAGTGAATGTGACTGCTCAACCCGACTTTGGCGCTTCCGAGCCGGGTAGCTCAGCCGGGTTTGACCCGGCGGTTCTGCCGACGGTCTCGTCTTCGAGGCGGGTGCCTCCCCCGTATACAGGCCGATTTTCATGCATTTCGAACCGTGGGAAGTGGTCCAAAAGGGAATGGGGGTGGACGTGTCTGCTCATACCGACTTTGAGACTTGTAAGCCGGGTAGCTCAGCCGGGTTTGATCCGGCGGTTCTGCCGACGGTCTCGCCTTCGAGGGGGGAGCCTCCCCCGTGTTCAGTCCGATTTCCATGCATTTCCAACCGTGGGAAGTTGCCCAAAAGGGGATGGGAGTGAATGTGACTGCTCAACCCGACTTTGGCGCTTCCGAGCCGGGTAGCTCAGCCGGGTTTGACCCGGCGGTTCTGCCGACGGTCTCGTCTTCGAGGCGGGTGCCTCCCCCGTGTACAGGCCGATTTTCATGCATTTGGAACCGTGGGAAGTGGTCCAAAAGGGAATGGGGGTGGACGTGACTGCTCATACCGACTTTGAGACTTGTAAGCCGGGTAGCTCAGCCGGGTTTGACCCGGCGGTTCTGCCGACGGTCTCGCCTTCGAGGGGGGAGCCTCCCCCGTGTTCAGTCCGATTTTCGTGCATTTCCCACGGTGGGAAATGGTATCTTTCATTACGGGGACAAGGGTCTGAAGCGGTGAAGTCAGTAACCGGCATAGTTAAGGAAAGGGTTCGAATTTTCTCAACAGTACGAAAAAAGTGAGCAGGGAAGCTAGAGAAGGTGTCAGTGAGTCCCAAACGAGTGAACCGCAAAACTTAGGGAAATGCCCGAAAGCGTTTTAAAGGGTGAAATCGGGAACGAGGAAATGATCGGAAAGTGCCTGAAAGTGCTAAATGAGTAAACAGAAAAACGAAGAAAAATGTTTGAAAAGAAGAAGTGAGTAACCAGGAAAACTTAGAAAAATGTTCAAAACGAAGAAATCAGTAACCAGGAAAACTTAGAAAAATGATCAAAAAGAAGAAATGAGTAACCAGGAAAACTTAGAAAAATGTTTAAAAAGAAGAAATCAGTAACCAGGAAAACTTAGGAAAATGTTTAAAAAGAAGAAATCAGTAACCAGAAAAACTGCGAAAAATGTTTAAAAAGAAGAAATGAGTAACCAGAAAAACTTAGAAAAATGTTTAAAAAGAAGAAATCAGTAACCAGGAAAACTTAGAAAAATGTTTAAAAAGAAGAAATCAGTAACCAGGAAAACTTAGAAAAATGTTATAAAAGAAGAAGTGAGTAACCAGAAAAACTTAGAAAAATGTTTAAAAAGAAGAAATCAGTAACCAGAAAAACTGCGAAAAATGTTTAAAAAGAAGAAATCAGTAACCAGACAAACTGCGAAAAATGTTTAAAAAGAAGAAATCAGTAACCAGGAAAACTTAGAAAAATGTTTAAAAAGAAGAAGTGAGTAACCAGAAAAACTTAGAAAAATGTTTAAAAAGAAGAAATCAGTAACCAGAAAAACTTAGAAAAATGTTTAAAAAGAAGAAATCAGTAACCAGAAAAACTGCGAAAAATGTTTAAAAAGAAGAAATCAGTAACCAGAAAAACTTAGAAAAATGTTTAAAAAGAAGAAGTGAGTAACCAGAAAAACTTAGAAAAATGTTTAAAAAGAAGAAATCAGTAACCAGAAAAACGGCGAAAAATGTTTAAAAAGAAGAAATCAGTAACCAGACAAACTGCGAAAAATGTTTAAAAAGAAGAAATCAGTAACCAGAAAAACTTAGAAAAATGTTTAAAAAGAAGAAATCAGTAACCAGAAAAACTTAGAAAAATGTTTCAAAAGAAGAAGTGAGTAACCAGAAAAACTTAGAAAAATGTTTAAAAAGAAGAAGTGAGTAACCAGAAAAACTTAGAAAAATGTTTAAAAAGAAGAAATCAGTAACCAGAAAAACTTAGAAAAATGTTTAAAAAGAAGAAATCAGTAACCAGAAAAACTGCGAAAAATGTTTAAAAAGAAGAAATCAGTAACCAGACAAACTGCGAAAAATGTTTAAAAAGAAGAAATCAGTAACCAGGAAAACTTAGAAAAATGTTTAAAAAGAAGAAGTCAGTAACCAGAAAAACTTAGAAAAATGTTTAAAAAGAAGAAATCAGTAACCAGAAAAACTTAGAAAAATGTTTAAAAAGAAGAAATCAGTAACCAGAAAAACTGCGAAAAATGTTTAAAAAGAAGAAATCAGTAACCAGAAAAACTTAGAAAAATGTTTAAAAAGAAGAAGTGAGTAACCAGAAAAACTTAGAAAAATGTTTAAAAAGAAGAAATCAGTAACCAGAAAAACGGCGAAAAATGTTTAAAAAGAAGAAATCAGTAACCAGACAAACTGCGAAAAATGTTTAAAAAGAAGAAATCAGTAACCAGAAAAACTTAGAAAAATGTTTCAAAAGAAGAAGTGAGTAACCAGAAAAACTTAGAAAAATGTTTAAAAAGAAGAAGTGAGTAACCAGAAAAACTTAGAAAAATGTTTAAAAAGAAGAAATCAGTAACCAGAAAAACTTAGAAAAATGTTTAAAAAGAAGAAATCAGTAACCAGAAAAACTGCGAAAAATGTTTAAAAAGAAGAAATCAGTAACCAGACAAACTGCGAAAAATGTTTAAAAAGAAGAAATCAGTAACCAGGAAAACTTAGAAAAATGTTTAAAAAGAAGAAGTGAGTAACCAGAAAAACTTAGAAAAATGTTTAAAAAGAAGAAATCAGTAACCAGAAAAACTTAGAAAAATGTTTAAAAAGAAGAAATCAGTAACCAGAAAAACTGCGAAAAATGTTTAAAAAGAAGAAATCAGTAACCAGAAAAACTTAGAAAAATGTTTAAAAAGAAGAAGTGAGTAACCAGAAAAACTTAGAAAAATGTTTAAAAAGAAGAAATCAGTAACCAGAAAAACGGCGAAAAATGTTTAAAAAGAAGAAATCAGTAACCAGACAAACTGCGAAAAATGTTTAAAAAGAAGAAATCAGTAACCAGAAAAACTTAGAAAAATGTTTCAAAAGAAGAAGTGAGTAACCAGAAAAACTTAGAAAAATGTTTAAAAAGAAGAAGTGAGTAACCAGAAAAACTTAGAAAAATGTTTAAAAAGAAGAAATCAGTAACCAGAAAAACTTAGAAAAATGTTTAAAAAGAAGAAATCAGTAACCAGAAAAACTTAGAAAAATGTTTAAAAAGAAGAAATCAGTAACCAGAAAAACTGCGAAAAATGTTTAAAAAGAAGAAATCAGTAACCAGACAAACTGCGAAAAATGTTTAAAAAGAAGAAATCAGTAACCAGGAAAACTTAGAAAAATGTTTAAAAAGAAGAAGTGAGTAACCAGAAAAACTTAGAAAAATGTTTAAAAAGAAGAAATCAGTAACCAGAAAAACTTAGAAAAATGTTTAAAAAGAAGAAATCAGTAACCAGAAAAACTGCGAAAAATGTTTAAAAAGAAGAAATCAGTAACCAGGAAAACTTAGAAAAATGTTTAAAAAGAAGAAGTGAGTAACCAGAAAAACTTAGAAAAATGTTTAAAAAGAAGAAATCAGTAACCAGAAAAACTTAGAAAAATGTTTAAAAAGAAGAAATCAGTAACCAGAAAAACTGCGAAAAATGTTTAAAAAGAAGAAATCAGTAACCAGAAAAACTTAGAAAAATGTTTAAAAAGAAGAAGTGAGTAACCAGAAAAACTTAGAAAAATGTTTAAAAAGAAGAAATCAGTAACCAGAAAAACGGCGAAAAATGTTTAAAAAGAAGAAGTGAGTAACCAGAAAAACTTAGAAAAATGTTTAAAAAGAAGAAATCAGTAACCAGAAAAACTTAGAAAAATGTTTAAAAAGAAGAAATCAGTAACCAGAAAAACTGCGAAAAATGTTTAAAAAGAAGAAATCAGTAACCAGGAAAACTTAGAAAAATGTTTAAAAAGAAGAAATCAGTAACCAGAAAAACTGCGAAAAATGTTTAAAAAGAAGAAATGAGTAACCAGGAAAACTTAGAAAAATGTTTAAAAAGAAGAAGTGAGTAACCAGAAAAACTTAGAAAAATGTTTAAAAAGAAGAAATCAGTAACCAGACAAACTTAGAAAAATGTTTAAAAAGAAGAAATCATTAACCAGACAAACTGCGAAAAATGTTTAAAAAGAAGAAATCAGTAACCAGAAAAACTTAGAAAAATGTTTAAAAAGAAGAAATCAGTAACCAGAAAAACTTAGAAAAATGTTTAAAAAGAAGAAATCAGTAACCAGGAAAACTTAGAAAAATGTTTAAAAAGAAGAAGTGAGTAACCAGAAAAACTTAGAAAAATGTTTAAAAAGAAGAAATCAGTAACCAGAAAAACGGCGAAAAATGTTTAAAAAGAAGAAATCAGTAACCAGACAAACTGCGAAAAATGTTTAAAAAGAAGAAGTCAGTAACCAGAAAAACTTAGAAAAATGTTTAAAAAGAAGAAATGAGTAACCAGAAAAACTTAGAAAAATGTTTAAAAAGAAGAAATCAGTAACCAGAAAAACTTAGAAAAATGTTTAAAAAGAAGAAGTGAGTAACCAGGAAAACTTAGAAAAATGTTTAAAAAGAAGAAATGAGTAACCAGAAAAACTTAGAAAAATGTTTAAAAAGAAGAAATCAGTAACCAGAAAAACTTAGAAAAATGTTTAAAAAGAAGAAATGAGTAACCAGAAAAACTTAGAAAAATGTTTAAAAAGAAGAAATCAGTAACCAGAAAAACGGCGAAAAATGTTTAAAAAGAAGAAATCAGTAACCAGAAAAACTTAGAAAAATGTTTAAAAAGAAGAAGTGAGTAACCAGAAAAACTTAGAAAAATGTTTAAAAAGAAGAAATCAGTAACCAGAAAAACTTAGAAAAATGTTTAAAAAGAAGAAATCAGTAACCAGAAAAACTTAGAAAAATGTTTAAAAAGAAGAAATGAGTAACCAGAAAAACTTAGAAAAATGTTTAAAAAGAAGAAATCAGTAACCAGAAAAACGGCGAAAAATGTTTAAAAAGAAGAAATCAGTAACCAGAAAAACGGCGAAAAATGTTTAAAAAGAAGAAATCAGTAACCAGACAAACTGCGAAAAATGTTTAAAAAGAAGAAATCAGTAACCAGAAAAACTTAGAAAAATGTTTAAAAAGAAGAAATCAGTAACCAGGAAAACTTGGAAAAAAACACTTAGAAAAATTTTCAGCAAAGTGTGAAAAATATTCTAAGTGTCAGCGGAGGAAAATGCTGCAGCATCGGGAAAGATTCGCAAACTTACACCGAACATGTGCTCCGAAGTGCCGGAGGAATTGGGTGAATTGAGCCCGGCAAATGGCCAGCTGTCGTTTTGTGCCTGCAGCCCGAAAACTTTAACTTTGTCTGTCGCGGAAGTCCGGACCGAGAAAAATCCAAACGGTTTTGACCGGACCGAGTTCCAGACCGATGCAGTCAAATTTGGAATTCAGACCCATTCAGTGCCACTTGTAGTTTTTCCGCAGTGAGGTTGGCGGGGTACCCGGAGATATATGGGAACACGATTTTTAGAACAAAATGGCGGCGCGGGACCGTTCTGAAAGGCATCCGAAAAACGGTTCCACGGGCATAGCACTTTAATGACAGGTATGAGTGCATGCCGGAGAGCTCTTGGAAGTCGAATTTTTGACACTTTGTCAATTTTTTGACAGATTTGACAAACTCTTTCTGTCTGTTCTAAGAGTCAGTCAGAGACTTGTGCGGCGGTCTTTTGACACTATTGGAGGGCGGGCAAACCCCACGTTGACTCCGGCCGTCCCTCCACAGGCGCTCGTGTCCAAAATGAAGGCGAGAGACGCGAGTGGCCTGGTTCCCTTGGGTGTTGCCAAGAAGGCTGCGGGCTGACCGTTGCCTGAGCACTCCCTAAAGCCTCTTGTGATGAGAGCAGACCTCGCCTGCCGCACGACCGGCTCTGGGAGTCGTTGGGCCGCTATTTGTGAATAGTCTGGTCCTCCTCTGCCACCCGGACAAGCGCGATGGCTCTGCCGCCCTGCGGTGCTCGTCACCCAGGTTTGGGGAACACGATACTCGTAACAAAAATAAAAGGCGGCTCGGGACCTGCAGGCGAAAGGGGTCCCGTGGTGCTAAGCACGTCGACTTCGGGTCTCGGTGCAAGCCGGAGAGCTCACGGAAGTCTAAAGTTTTCGGCACGTGGTCGAATCTTTTCAAAGGCTTACCCGGCTCTTTCCGTCCATTCTGAGAGTAAGTCAGAGGCCGGTGCGGAGGTCTCTTGACAATCGGAGGGGGTGGTGGCCCTCCGCAGGCGCTCGTGTCGAAAATGAAGGCGAGAGACGCGAGTGGCCTGGTTCCCCTGGGTGTTGCCAGGAAGGCTGCGGGCTGACCCTTGCCTGAGCACTCCCTAAAGCCTCTTGTGATGAGAGCAGACCTCGCGCGCCGCACGACCGGCTCTGGGAGTCGTTGGGCCGCTATCTGTGAATAGTCTGGTCCTCCTCTGCCACCCGGCCAAGTGCGATGGCTCTGCCGCCCTGCGGTGCTCGTCACGCAGGTATGGGGCACACGATGCTCGTAACAGCAAATAAAGGCGGCTCGGGACCTGCAGGCGAAAGGGGTCCCGTGGTGCTTAGCACGTCGACTTCGGGTCTCGGTGCAAGCCGGAGAGCTCACGGAAGTCTAAAGTTTTCGGCACGTGGTCGAATCTTTTGAAAGGCTTACCCGGCTCTTTCCGTCCATTCTGAGAGTCAGTCAGAGGCCGGTGCGGCGGTCTATTGACGACCGGAGGCTCCCATGGGTGTTGCGATGAGGGTGGAGGGCACAGAACCTTGCCTTAGCACTCCCTAATAAAGCCTCTTGTGAAGAGAGCAGACCTCGCGCGCCGCACGACCGGCTCTGGGAGTCGTTGGGCCGCTATCTGTGAATAGTCTGGTCCTCCTCTGCCACCCGGCCAAGTGCGATGGCTCTGCCGCCCTGCGGTGCTCGTCACGCAGGTATGGGGCACACGATGCTCGTAACAGCAAATAAAGGCGGCTCGGGACCTGCAGGCGAAAGGGGTCCCGTGGTGCTTAGCACGTCGACTTCGGGTCTCGGTGCAAGCCGGAGAGCTCACGGAAGTCTAAAGTTTTCGGCACGTGGTCGAATCTTTTGAAAGGCTTACCCGGCTCTTTCCGTCCATTCTGAGAGTCAGTCAGAGGCCGGTGCGGCGGTCTATTGACGACCGGAGGCTCCCATGGGTGTTGCGATGAGGGTGGAGGGCACAGAACCTTGCCTTAGCACTCCCTAATAAAGCCTCTTGTGAAGAGAGCAGACCTCGCGCGCCGCACGACCGGCTCTGGGAGTCGTTGGGCCGCTATCTGTGAATAGTCTGGTCCTCCTCTGCCACCCGGCCAAGTGCGATGGCTCTGCCGCCCTGCGGTGCTCGTCACGCAGGTATGGGGCACACGATGCTCGTAACAGCAAATAAAGGCGGCTCGGGACCTGCAGGCGAAAGGGGTCCCGTGGTGCTTCGCACGTCGACTTCGGGTCTCGGTGCAAGCCGGAGAGCTCACGGAAGTCTAAAGTTTTCGGCACGTGGTCGAATCTTTTGAAAGGCTTACCCGGCTCTTTCCGTCCATTCTGAGAGTCAGTCAGAGGCCGGTGCGGCGGTCTATTGACGACCGGAGGCTCCCATGGGTGTTGCGATGAGGGTGGAGGGCACAGAACCTTGCCTTAGCACTCCCTAATAAAGCCTCTTGTGAAGAGAGCAGACCTCGCGCACCGCACGACCGGCTCTGGGAGTCGTTGGGCCGCTATCTGTGAATAGTCGGGTCCTCCTCTGCCACCCGGCCAAGTGCGATGGCTCTGCCGCCCTGCGGTGCTTGTCACGCAGGTATGGGGCACACGATGCTCGTAACAGCAAATAAAGGCGGCTCGGGACCTGCAGGCGAAAGGGGTCCCGTGGTGCTTAGCACGTCGACTTCGGGTCTCGGTGCAAGCCGGAGAGCTCACGGAAGTCTAAAGTTTTCGGCACGTGGTCGAATCTTTTGAAAGGCTTACCCGGCTCTTTCCGTCCATTCTGAGAGTCAGTCAGAGGCCGGTGCGGCGGTCTATTGACGACCGGAGGCTCCCATGGGTGTTGCGATGAGGGTGGAGGGCACAGAACCTTGCCTTAGCACTCCCTAATAAAGCCTCTTGTGAAGAGAGCAGACCTCGCGCGCCGCACGACCGGCTCTGGGAGTCGTTGGGCCGCTATCTGTGAATAGTCTGGTCCTCCTCTGCCACCCGGCTAAGTGCGATGGCTCTGCCGCCCTGCGGTGCTTGTCACGCAGGTATGGGGCACACGATGCTCGTAACAGCAAATAAAGGCGGCTCGGGACCTGCAGGCGAAAGGGGTCCCGTGGTGCTTAGCACGTCGACTTCGGGTCTCGGTGCAAGCCGGAGAGCTCACGGAAGTCTAAAGTTTTCGGCACGTGGTCGAATCTTTTGAA